>NW_027219749.1:0-214973 GCF_027580195.1 Bos mutus
ATAGTTTGATGTAGCACAAATGGTGAGATTATAGAGATTGGATGTAACTATATCAGGCAAAACTTTATGAATCATTATTATTCATTCCAAACAGAGACATGAAAACACTATGTTGTTTTCTTTGTAGAGTACTTTTCTACATTCTCTTGTCTATGGTATTTTTCTACATCTTTCATTTAAATATCTGATGAGTGTTTTACTCCAGCACAGGGTACTTAGAATTCTCTGGTATCTCCCTGTCACTTCTTACTTTGCACCTTTGTGGGGGCCCTCCCTCTGATGGGAATACACTCTCATCTTCCTTATTCTCTGGCCTCTGCCAACCCTGACTTCAGCTTATCTTCTCAAGATCCACATTCATGCAACTTGCTCTCACTCCACTGCTCCGTGTTACACAACTCTGCTCTGAGCTCCTGTGGGGGCTGTGTGGCTGCCTCTGTCTAATGTCTTGGTGTGTCACAGTCTTGGGGTGTCTTATTCTGTTCCTCCACAAGTTCATGAGCTCCTGGAGGTGATGGGCTGTGTCTTTCTGTCATCAGTGAGGAGCCTGGCCCAGGACTTGTGGTTTTGAATGCATGTTGAATGAATGTTCAAACTCAGTCTCATTGGTCCAAAATGTTTAAAAAAGTGTGACTCTAAGTCTTCTTTTAGTTGTAAGAGTGAAGTGGTGCTGCAGAGTGTGGTCCTGGTTTGGGGGCAGACCTCTGGGTGTGCACTGTGTAGTGTTTTCATGATGTGAGGGATAGTTTATCTGTGCCCACTCCCTTGAAAGGGACCACTCACACAGGGCACTTGAATTCATGCCTTGGATGTTGATGATTGTTTTAAAATCTACTTTCTACTCTCTTTTCCAGGAAGGAAATTTCCAAGATTCTGCAAAGTTCCTATCTTAGAGGAATGAATTTGGCATCATTTTTTGCTGTAACCAAAATCATGATTTTTGTCACCTTCATCACCAATGTGGCTCTCAAAAAGGTGATTACAGCCAGCCAAGTGTTTGTGGTGGTGATGCTGTATGAGGCTCTGCGGTTTACGAGCACCCTCTACTTCCCCATGGCCATCGAGAAGGTGTCAGAGGCCATCATCAGTATCCGAAGAATCAAGGTTTGGGAACAAATAACTTTTTTAAGTTGTAGGTGTATTTTACATAAAATGCCTTCTTTTATTTGGTGTGACTGTGTGCCAGTTAGATGAGGTTTAGCTTTCTGTGCCAAAGCTGGTAGTCATTCCAAACTCTCTTATGTACCCCCTCTCTTCTTTGATAGAGTATATTATAAATATCATAAGTTCCCTGCTCATTTATTGGCAGCAGTAGCAACAACACAGGACTCTCTACATACAAGTGATGATGTCAGGGTGATTAATATGTCTAAAAACAAGAGAAGTGAACAGGTTGCCTCTCTTGTGCTAACTCAAATGACTAGATAGGGACTGTGCACAGTCCTGGAGTGAACAGGATTCCTCTCTGGGCTGGGAAGGAAAAAACTTGCTGAGAGCTCCTTGTTCCTTGGGCAGGAAGATTTACTTAGTTCTCTGTTGGAAACGGGTTCTTTCCTGCATAGGTGGTTTGCTTGTTAATTTCTGAGCTTGCCTTTTGGATCTGCCTTTTCCTCTCTGCCTCTTTTCACTGCTTAATTCTGTCTCTAGCTGGACTCTTCCCTTCAAATTTGTGATTCCCACCATACCCACTATGTTTTTTTTTTTTCCCCTGGCTGTCCCTAAATTGCCTTGGGCAAATAATTTACATCACCAAGACAAGGGTCTGGCACACAGTAGGTGATCAGTTATTCATGTGTTTGTGAATAAATCTAAAATTAAAATAAAATGGTTCTGTGAGTCAGCCTGGGCATGAGCTTGAGTGTCTAGGAATTTTGAAAAATCTGACTTGTTTCTACTTCTCCACAGTGATGGGCAACTAGTAATAGATCTCTAGTGAAGTTAGATAGTTCTCCATGTGATTATATTTTATTTTTGGGTCTTGTCATAAAAGCCAATCTTTTCTGTGATGAAGTTTCTATGCTATAAAAAAACCATTTCCCATAAAACACATCAGTCATATGGGGTCAGTTCTGGTCCCCTGAGTTTGTCATTCTTTCTGATGGGGGCTTCTAGCAATACTTATAAGGCTTGGTCCATGCAACTTGTTAAAACATTCCTTTTTCATGGCTTTCACATCTTGAAATAAGACATTTAGGAAAATCCTTGGACTGTAGTGACATTCTTAGTGACACATTAACCTATCCAGATGGAAGCTTCATATGTGTGTTGTGCTATTGTGGTTTTGTTATTACTGCTGCCACAGCTGCTGTCTTTGATCGTGGCTACCAGTGATCTACTTGTGGTCTGGGCCCTCTTGAACTCTTTATGCATCATGCCATCTCATTTAATCAGGAAAGCAATTGAGTGGGTAAACATTAGTGTTGCCACTTTACAGATAAGGAAACAGGTTCCTGTATCAGTTGAAATAGCTCACCCATCCTCACACAGCTTGCAAATGACAGAAGTAGGATTCTGACCAAAGCCTGATTTCTTAACCACTGTTACATTGCTTTCTATGTACCTTCTGTCATGTGGACTATCTCATTAAGTATGGTTTTTATCATCTTTTCTTACTCTGAAGACCTTTGAAGTCCCTGTTTTTTGAAGAATCAAGTTTTAAACTCTGGGCTCCACTGGCCTCTCTGTCTGTTTCTCAGCACATGGGGACTGGGGTGGGGAGGAGGAAAGGGGCTTGCCTGTGACCTGCCTTATCCATCCCTACTTTGAGGTCTTGGCTCACTCTGTTCAGCCTCTTGGATTGATTTCTCTTCTGTCCTTGATTTAAGTAAATGCTTCTGAGCCTCCAGCAGCCCCATGACCCTCTCCCAGCACTTTTGTTGACATTGATCTGGGGTTTCCATCTATGTGCACAGCAGCCTCTTGTCAGGTGGGGTGATGCTGACTCCCTGGGAGTGTTCTGAGCCCCTTGACAGCAGACTGTCTCTAGTGGTTCTTTAGTGTAGTGCCTGGTCCATGCTGGACACATCATGGGTATCAAATAAATGCTGGGTTGACTGAGACAACAGTTACAGGACATGACTGGGCCCCTACAAAGGCCCAGGGTGGGTCAGTCTGCACTAGAAGCTGGAGAAATGCAGAGGAGGGAGCAGATTGGTGATAGGCATCCCTGGAACATTGGGTCTTGATGGGAGTGTCAAATCAGGGGAACTGAATCTTATCCAGAGTGGGGATAGGTCTGAATCTTCTGCTTGTTCTGTGCATCCATCTGTGTATCTGAACCCAGCCCAACTGGACTTGGTGGACCTGCTCTCTAAAGAGAGGAGCTAGCTGTGCCCTGCACAGCCAGGTGTTCATGTAGCTCCTGCTGGCCTGGCTCCTGGGCTTTTTAGTAAACTAGAAACACTCTTACTTGTTTAACAAAAAAGTCTGTCTTGATGGCCATCATAAAAGAAGATTTATACCATGAGGCTTTATGCTAAAATTCATCTCTAGTCTGAAGGTGCTCTTGAGACAGAATTCCCTCCTCTTTGGAGTTGGTCAGTCTAGTTTCTCTTAAGACCTTTGACTAATTGGATGAGGCCTACCCACGTTATGGAGGATAATCTGATTTACTCAGACTCTACTGATTTAAATGTCGATCTCATCTAAAAATGCTTTCACTGTAATATGTGTTTGAGCAAGTGTCTGGGGCTGGTCTGCCAAGTGTCTGGTTAATAAAATTAACCATCACACCCTCTTGAATCCCCATATCTTCCTTTGAGCTCCTGGATATGACGTTGTCCTCACTAAGCCATGTGTTTATGGATTTATTTCTTTCCTGAACTCCAGACTTCTTACAGACAGTGCCTTGTTCATTTTTGTAGTGCTCAGAAATAGCAGATGATCAGAACATGTGCAACTGAAGGGACCTTCCAGCTCCATCATGTCTGGGATCCTGCAAATACCTAACCATTAAGCATGGTTGAAGTGGAGACAGTGATAACTCTGATTCTCTGATGGATGATGTGATGCACCAGAGAGTGTAGTGGGAAAGGGGTCCTGTAGAAGGTTTTCAGAGAATTGTGCTCAAATACTTGGGTGGATTTTTTATTTCTTTTCTACTAAAATGAACTCAATGTCTAAGGCCTGAGACTTCTTCCTGTGTAGGTGTGTGCAGTAACATTAAAATTATGATCTGGGGAGAGCTTTGAATTTTCCAGGTGCTGACTTTGTCAGGCTGCTTTGTGTCCTGATGAAGGACACACCTTTGATTTGGGAAAAACACCTAAATTTTCTCTTCATGGCTGGAAGGTGGTCTTGGAATTTAGAGATCTGTTGATGGTAGTTTGCAGTAAAGGCAGGGCAAATAGCTGAGAATAAGAGTGGTGAGATTGTTTGCATTGGAAACTGCTCCATGGTGTGTTGAAGTAATCTTGGAAGTTTTTTTTTTTCTTTTAGATCCTATTAATAGAAACTTCTTCAACCCATTTAGTTTTACAACCCTATAAAGAATGTAGGTCTCTAGTTCATGAGAATCACCTGGTGTGCTTATTAAAACTAAATTATCACATCTTGGAGTTTCTGATTCACTATTCCTTTGCTGGGGTCCAACTTACCTATGTCTTTAGTAAGTGTCCCTGTGTCCCTGAAAATAAATCACGTTTGGGAAACATTGCCCTAGTTGTAGAAAGAAATCTAAAATGTACCTTAGCAAATGCAAAAGATAACAGGACCTTTTTAAAACTAAAATCAGTTGAGAGGAAAAAGCTGTCTTGATTTATGCTTGACTTTTGCGGGTCAAATTTGAATTTATTCATCCAATCATTCCACAAAATAACAAGTCTGGTGCAGCCTTGAGTATGGTACAGATGAGTATATACAGTGGCAGGTAAGCAACTGCAGAGAAGTCCTTCCTACTTGCAATTTATGTTTCATCAAGTGGGAGGTTAATAAAGTATCAAACAGTGATACCTGATGTGCATTTCTGTGTCAATAGTCCTTGGGAGGAAAAGTCTGAGGGGCCATGAGTTGCTTTGGCAGAGTCACTGGTGTAGTTTTGGAGGTTGTGTTGAGAAGTTTGAGCAGGGAAGGCTAAGCAAGTTACCTGGAGAATTCCATGTGTGGGGGTGTGGGAGATGGGAGGCTGATGCTTCACATTTCCCTGGGGATGGTCATGTGACAAAGGCCTTTTGTGGATAAGAAGGGGATCCGTGCATTTGAGTAACCAGAAATGTCTGAGGCTGCAGAGTAGAGAGCTGAGGCCTGAGGAGGGGCCCATACAGGATCCTACAGGAAACATTAAGATTTTTATCATCTCAAAACTCAGCCTGGCTGCAGCCTGGAGAACAGGGCATTGAGGTGGGTTAGGGACCCAGAGCAGAGTCAGGGAGATGAGTGTATCAGGAGTGTGTGCAGTACATGGTCCAGGGACGAGATGATGTGGTTTGGTTTAGGGTGAAATAGAGAGACTTGGCCATATTTGAGAGCCACTCAGGGGCACATTTTGAGTTGGGTATTAGGGGCGGGGAGGGGAGAGGTGGATGTCAGGCTGCTTTGGTTTTTCAGGCTGTAAAATCACCTGGATTCACTATGATAAGGAATGCTAAGAGAGAACCAAATCTGAGGAGATGACTAGCCTGGACTTAGTTTTGGATTCTGAGAGCATTTTAAAATACTCAGTGTTTGCTGTAAGACCCACCTCACTGAGCAGCCATTGGCTGGATTCAACCTCCTGTCCTGTTATCTAACAGGTAGCAGCAATTATCAGATAATCATTTTCTTCCTTTCCCTGCCTCTCACTTAGATGTGATGATGCCCAACTAGAAGGTGAAAAGGGCTGCAGGAGTGGAAGAAAAGGTCAACTGAGTTTACTGACCAGGTGGTCAGAACTGGGCAAGATTTGACCACAGATGGGCTGGAGGTGTGGTGGGCATGCAGAGTTTAGAACACAGTGTGGTGTGGAGCCCTGCTGCCCCACGGCCTCCTGAAGCCTGGGGCTCAGTAGACTAGGTGGTTCATCATCCAGAATTTCTGCTCAGGTCATGTCTGGCAGCCCCAGGAAGGAAACCCACTACCCCTGCCCACCTTGGATGGGGTGCGGTGGTCCATCCCCATGGGCAGACCTACACATGGTCTTCATAGTGTTGTGTCTTCTTGTTTACATGTGCTTTTCAATGTCATTTTTCCCATGTACAAAATATGAATGATTTACTGTGACTTTATAGGCCCCAGAAGTCCCTCTATTTTATCTTAATAAGGAAAATGGACTGAAGCTCTTTTCTTTGAATGACTCCAATAGGATTGTAAATATCTTGAAAGCACTATAAGTCTTCAGTGACTTTCACATCCAGTAAAATCTGTCTCTGAAGTTATATTATTCACAAAACTGCTTAGATTTTCCTCCACCAGCCACTGGGAAGTCAATCTTTTTGGCTGAAGTTCTGACTTTGATATTTTCCCACATGATCTGTTCTGGGTCTGCACATCATCTGTAATTTATTTTCAGCTTTTTTTTTTTTTTTTTTTTTTTTTAATCAGCCTGAGCCCTAGAAAAAATCCAGCCAGCACTTCTGACACCTTTACAAGCTGGTTATGTGTTGGAATCTCATTTAACCCCTAGAAGATTGTGACATCTTTCCTCACTCAAACCTATTATTTGTGGAGAAGTGTTGGGAATTTCTGTCCTACTATGTACACACTGATGGTGTCTGGTATCACTGACTCAATGGACATGAGTTTGAGCAAGCTCCAGGAATTGGTGATGGACAGGGAAGCCTGGTGTGCTGTAGTCCATGGAGGACAAAGAGTTGGACATGACTGAGTGACTGAACTGAACACATGCACCCACTGAATATTGAGTTTTTGTCTTGGTAACATATTTAAGCTGAAATTGTCATTTGATTCTGTCTAGACAAGATGGCAATGGCACCCCACTCCAGTACTCTTGCCTGAACTGATGGATGGAGGAGCCACATGCACCCACTGCAATATTGACTTTTTTTTGTGCTTGGAGAAGGAAATGGCAACCCACTATTTGCCTGAGAATCCCAGGGACGGGGAGCCTGATGGGCATTTGATTCGAACAGAGTCGGACATGTCTGACGTGACTCAGCAGCAGCAGCAAGACAAGATGTACAATATATGCATACAACTTTTTGCTTGTTGCTGTGTTAGCTCAGTCTATGTAAAGCTGTAGCAATGCAGGTTGGATGGATTTGAAGAGCCCTGTAATCTATTCCTTCCCTTACCCATGATTTGCTGACTCTGTACAAGGCTTGGTCTCTGTTGGAGTTGGAACTAGTGTCTGTAAGTGTGTGAGTGATGTAGTGTCTATATCTCCTGTGTGACATATAGGAGAATCCCTCATGGGATTCAGGGGTAGGGAGGGCAGTGCCAGCTGGTGATGTCCTGACAGATTCCCAGGAGGATTAGCTTTTGAGATGGACTGGAAGGGTGGGTGGGTTAGTACTCAGGGTGTCCAGGCAGAGGCCACCTGGGGAGTGTGGACTTAGGTGCTTATGGATCACTGGGGGATATTAAGTATGGTGGACATTCTCAGAGGTGTTGTAAAGAGATCAGGAAGGAGTGCTGTTGGGGAGGGCAGGGAAGGAACTAGGGAAAAAACCCAAGAACATTGTATCAGTATTTGAAATGATTAATAGTAAGTTAGACTCTGAAATTATGTTGCTTCAAGAGAAAAGGAAAATTGGGAGATGAATGAGCTGTGGCAGAACAGACAAGAGCTGCTACATGACTGATGATGGGAGAGGTGATGTGGAGAGAGAACTCAGGCTGTGGTGATTGAGAGCCTGCAGAGGAGTCCTCAGACCACCGTCCATCCATCCTGCCCCCTGCTGGACAAGGGCCTGGGGGGGGAGGAGTAGCTGTGCCCCATGTTAGGTTCTCAGTGAGCCTGGATGAGAGGAGGAGGAAACGAGAGGATCTTATCTCCTGACTGCTGGTCTTTGAGAGAAATGCAAGGGTACTGCTTTCTTTTTCCTGCACAGAAGCAGGTTTTCATGATCAAGTTTTTGCCAATTGTTCTTTGGAAGAGGAAGATTGCAATCACATTTGTAGCTCTGTGGTGTGATAGATGAGAATGTCAAGGACTTGAAGGATGTTTATGATTTTAGGGGAGTAGGTTCCTATTCAAATGTTTTCTTTCTCAAACATCCCCAGAAGCTTTTATCAGTTGCCCCTGTGTTGGTAGGGATTTGGTTTGCCTCTGGGTCCTAGAATTGCCCATATTAAAGCTGCTTACAAGGATAGTTTGCTTTTCTCTCATGCAAGAGTCCTTGTAAGGCTCTATATTCTCTTCCTGGGGCTGCCTTTACAAAGTAACACAAACCACAAGACCTAAAATCACAGAAATATATTGTTTCACAGACCTGGAGGCTGAAAGTCTGAAATCAAGGTGTCAGCAGGGCCACGATCTCTCGAAATCCTGTAAGGGGGACTCCTTTGTCAGCTCTGTTAACTTAAATGGTTTCAGACAAACCTTGTTTTTCCTAGGCTTGTAATTGCCATCACTCCAGCCTCTGTCTCCATCATCATCTGCCTGTTTTCTGCTGGTGTGTCTGTCTCTGCATCTCTCTTCTTATAAGGGCACTAATCATGTTGGATTCAGGGCCCACCCTACTCCACTGTGATCTCACCTTAATGGATTACACCTATAACAACCCTGTTTCCAAATAGAGTCACATTTTGAGTTAACTGGGGTTAGGACATATCTTTTTTTGTGGTGATACAGCTCTCCCTATAACAAGTCCCATGGCTAGTGTGAACCTCCGTGGTGTTGGGACCCAGACTCTTTCTATCTTATTATGTTACTCCACTGCATGTGACCTTGACCCGCTGGCAGCCTCCAAGGCCCAGGCCGTGGGGTGGAGGAAGGTCCTGGTTGCTGTCACTCTCCACTGACCTCGATTTAGCCACATGGCTGTGCCTATCTGCTTGTGAGGCTGGAGAGAGAGGTCCTCCTTCCAAACTGCCATGTGCAGCCAAAATCCAGGGTTTGTTACCACAGAAGAATGAGAGCAGATTTTGAGGACAGTCAGCAGTCTCTGCCACACATTCATAGTTCTTAGGGGTGTGGGTAATGGAGGTGGTCTCAGTTGTTTACTCAATTTCTCTACCACTGTAGTTTCTTTCATTGAGTTATTAATACATCTAACATTTGCAGGGCAAGAGAGAGTTTTCTGGTATATGTTTATGTTAGCTTTGTAGTGGTTCACAGGACTTGGTTTTATTCAGCTAAATCACATTGAATGACTGCTAAGTGCTGTGAAAATAGCAAGAAGTGGAAGATGCAGCCATTCCTGTCGAGCTGGAGAGAAGGCACTGACTAAAGAGAAGAGATAAGTGACAGTGAAAAGATGCTTGTGAAGTATTTTTAAGAGGTAGAAATTTAATAAGAACATTTTCTTTTTAGAATGATAACAAGTGGTAGTTAATGAAAAGCAGTGATATTGATTTAACACACATGAGAAAAGCAGAGTGGTCTTAAGTGCTCACATGAGGGTCATGACCCACAATAGAGCCAGAGTTTTCATTCAGCATCTCTGCTATAGGTCTTGTGTTTCCAGCCTGTCTTGTGCCACCGGATTGAAGAAGGCCTGGGAATGGCCTTCCTCTTTATGTTCCTAGCAGTGTCACATGGTGCTTGGTGCATAGTGGGATTCAGTAAATATGTATGGAATAATTTCCTATCAGCTCCCATGTTTATTGCTGGTAACACAAGACTAAAGCAATATAAATATCCAGGTTCTAAATGTGTTGGATTTTAGAGCTATATTTTCTCCTTAGGGAAAAAATTTGTACACTGAGAAATGTTGAGAACATTGCAGATAGACTCATGGCCAGGCACTCTATTTATGTCATATATACACATGCATATACACATATTACACACACACACACACACTCCCTTATATAAAGAACTCTATGTATACTATATGTACTATATTATGAATGTACACACTATATGCTGTAATAATAGTGTATATTATCTATATATTAGTTTGTTCTGATGTGAACCAACACTTCAAATACAAATGACAAAAAAATTTGTAGGTTGTATAGATTTTTACTGCAAATTCCAGGGAAGCAATTATTTTTGTTTGTATTTCATCCTGCAGACTAAACTGTCTATGTTTTTCCTTTTTCTGTAGAACTTTTTGTTACTTGATGAGATATCACAGCTCACCACTCAACTGCCATCAGATGATAAAACAATCGTGCACATGAAAGATTTTACTGCTTTTTGGGATAAGGTAATAAGTCCTCCATTCCTAGATCATGACTGCTAATAGATAACTGTGACATAGATTTATTGGAGAATTTTGAGATTTTACTCAGGGTGTAAAATGTGACTTGCACATTTACTGAAAGTATGTTATAAAAGTTCTCAAAATCAGAGATAAAATTTGCAACTAACAGAGATTATGTGTAAAATCAGCCTAAGACATTTGATGCATTCTCTATATCATTTTCAAGAGAGCTTTCAACATATTAGCACATCTTGAACTTAAAGTACATATGTTTGTAATGTTAGAATTTACAGGACTGGAGAGACAAAATGGCAGAGCAATGTCAGATTCTGAAGCCTGAACAGGGAGGGAGCTCAGTGTCTGGCCCTGGGAAACTGTGAGGTGTGGGGACAGGAAGCTGAATGTATGTGGCTCATTATTTTGTTGTCATAACTGAGTGAAAGTAGTAAAATAGAACTCTCAGTATCAGACAAGAAAGGAGTTGAGAAGCTTAAAAAATTTCTCATGTTTAAAAATCTAGCTTCTTATTGATAGATTTGTATTCCTATAATATCCAAGTCTCCTTTTTAGTGATGAAAAATAATTGTCATTTTTTAGTATGTTAATATTTTAGACATATTTTAGAATGTTTTTTAGGATTTATGTTCAAGACAACATAAACAGATGAAGAGATATTCCATGTTCCTGGGTAGGAAGAATCAATATTGTGAAAATGACTATACTACCAAAGATTCAATGCAATCCCTATCAAGTTACTAATGGCATTTTTCATGGAGCTAGAACAAAAATTTCACAATTCTTATGGAAACACAAAAGACCCCAAATAGCCAAAGCAGTCCTGAGAAAGAAGAATGGAGCTGAAGGAATCAACTTTCCTGATTTCAGATTATACTGCAAAGCTACAGTCATCAAGACAGTATGGTACTGGAACAAAAACAGAAATATAGACCAATGGAACAAGATAGAAAGCCCAGAAATAAACCCATGCACCTATGGGTACCTTATTTTTGACAAAGGAGGCAAGAATATATAATGGGGCAAAGACAGCCTCTTCAATAAGTGGTGCTGGGAAAACTTGACTGCTACATTGTAAAAGAATGAAATTAGAACACTTCTTAACACCATACACAAACTCAAAATGGACTAAAGACCTAAATGTAAGACCAGAAACTATAAAACTCTTAGAGGAAAACATAGGCAGAACACTCAATGAGATAAATCAAAGCAAGATCCTCTATGACCACCTCCTAGAGTAACAGAAATAAAAACAAAAGTAAACAAGTGGGACCTGATTAAGCTTAAAAGCTTTTGTACTTCAAAGGAAACTATAAGCAAGATTTAAAGACAATCTTCAGAATGGGAGAAAATAATAGCAAATGAAACAACTGACAAGGGATTATTTTCAAAAATATTTGAACAGCTCATACAACTCAATGCCAGAAAAACAAACAACCCAATCAAAGAGTGGGAAAAAGACCTAAACAAACATTTCTCCAAAGAAGACATACAGATGGCTCACAAACACATGAAAACATGCTCAACATCACTCATTTTTAGAGAAATGCAAATCAAAATGACAATGAGATATCACCTCACACTGATCAGAATGGCCATCATCAAAAAGTCTACAAACAATAAATGCTGGAGAGGATGTGTAGAAAAGGGAACACTCTTGCACTGTTGGTGGGAATGTTAATTGATACAGCCACTATGGAAGACGGTATGGAGACTCCTTAAAAAGCTAGGAATAAAACCACCATGCTGCAGCTGCTGCTGCTAAGTCGCTCTAGTCGTGTCTGACTCTGTGTGACCCCATAGACAGCAGCCCACCAGGCTCCCCTGTCCCTGGGATTCTCCAGGAAAGAACACTGGAGTGGCTTGCCATTTCCTTCTCCAATGCATGAAAGTGAAAGTGAAGTTGCTCAGTTGTGTCCGATCGTCGTGACCCCATGGACTGCAGCCTACCAGGCTCCTCTGTCCATGGGAGTTTCCAGGCAAGAGTACTGGCCATATGACCCAGCAATCCCACTCTGAGGCATATACCCTGAGGAAACCAAAATTGAAAATGATACATGTATCCCATTGTTCATTGCAGCACTGTTTACAATAGGTAGGACATGGAAGCAACCTAGATATCCATTGACAGATGAAGGGATAAAGAAGTTGTGGTACATATACACAATGGAATATTATTCAGCTATTAAAAAGAACACATTTAAATCAGTTCTAATGAGGTAGATGAAACTGGAGCCTATTATACAGAGTGAAGTAAGTCAGAAAGAAAAATACCAATACAGTATATTAAAGCATATACATGGAATTTAGAAAGATGGTAATGACGACCTTATATGCAAGACAGCAAAAGAGACACAGATATAAAGAACAGACTTTTGGACTCTGTGGGAGAAGGTGAGGGTGGGATGATTTGAGAGAATAGTATTGAAACATATATATTACCATATGTGAAATAGATGACCAGTCAAAGTTCGATGCATGAAACAGGGCATTCACAGCAGGTGTACTGGGACAACCCAGAAGGATGGGATGGGGAGGGAGGTTGGAGGGGGTTTCAGGATGGGGGACACATGTACACCCGTGGCAAAAAATTTCTAAAAAAGAAAAAAAAGTTAATGTTTTATAATTCATTTCTTCCCAGAGAAATTTTTTCATTTTGAAGATTATTGCAATAGTTTGTTCAGACTTTGTACTTTAAGTTTTTTGGGCATTTTACTGATGAACTGTAACCTCTCTTTAAAAACAAAAATTATCAGTTACTGACAATTTTCTTAACACTAAGAACATGTAAAGACATACACACACCCTTAAGTCTCTCAGGAATATGACCTGTAATTGGCATGACTTCTCCCTCACACTGGATTGTGTGCTGTTGCATGTACCTCCATATTTTTTTGCTTTCTTACAGCAGAAGTACTTTATGGCCCCTGTTTAGCCAGGACAGGTAACACATTTAACACATATTAAAATTGAGGTCTCAACACTCTGACCCACAAAGTCATAATTAATTTCTTAATTCCCTATTTTATTTTTGTTGTCATTGTTGGTGTTAAATTAGAGCTCTTGTGAAATTAGAGCTTTGAAGGGTATTTATAAGAGTTACTTTGCCAAGAAAGACTTCATCATGCAAAGTGACCTGCTCCCTTAGCATTACTGAGATTCATTCTTTATCAAATGAAAATGGAGAGATAGTGGAGGTTTCAATTTATTAGTCGAGGGCAAGGCTCATCATGTACTTAAGCTGCCACATCGTGGAGATTAATGAAATAGTTAAAACCAAGGGTCATAATGAAAACATAAATGATTAAAAACTTCCTATATTGACTATTCTATTAAGTATATTATTCTAATAAGTTATAAAATATGATGTTTAGTATACATCATAAAATTTGCATTTCAAATTTCAGCTTGTCATTTCAACTGCTAAATTCTGTGGCTATCTAATACTGTGTCCATATGGATAGCTGGTAAAAGGAGCCTTCTAAAGGCAACTGAAGTTGTTTCAGACCCTGGAGGAGAAAAGATTGGATGAAAAGTCCTGTAGAACACATTATCTTAAAATAGGAAGGAGAAAAATGTGGGCTATGTTTAGCATATCAATGACTATTTTGTTATTTTCTCCATTTTCTAAAGTAATGTGTGTTCCTTTATTGAAAGGGGCACATCTTTATAAACTTTAATTTGCAGGAATCAGAAACCCCAACCCTACAAGGCCTTTCGTTTACTGTCAGACCTGGTGAACTGTTAGTTGTGGTTGGACCTGTGGGAGCAGGAAAGGTAAGCCATGATACCTTGTTCAGCTTGCTGCAATGCCACAGCCCCTGTTAAATTCTCAGAGTTGAGGGACTTCCCTGGTGGTCCAGTGGTTAAGAATCTGCCCTCCAATGCAGGAGACACGGGTTGGATCCCTGGTCGGGGAACTAAGATCCCACATGCCTCGGGGCAACTAAGCCTGTGTGCTGCAATGAAAGATCTTAAGTATTGCAACTATGACCCAACACAGCCAAAAATAAATAAATAAATATTTTAAAAAATTCTTAAGAGTTGAGCCTAAAGCTGTGTATAACACAGTTTGAACTGGGCAAATCTAGAATCGCTTTCCTCTAGGTGTGTTCCATGGGACATTTGTTTTGCAAGAAGGTTTCATGGCCACATAAATCTGGATAAATGCACACTGTGTTTTCCTTCTTGGTGCTTCATGTTGCACAGTTGGGAACTGCTTGTCGGATGTTTGGACATCTCAGTGAAGGACATTATTTATGTGACATCTATTCAGGACAGAATGAGACAGTGGGGACTTCTTTTTGTGACGGTGGTCCCTCCAGGAAGTCTGGAGGTTGTGAAGGCTCTTCCAGGAAGCTTTGAGCGTTTTCTCACATGACTTGACTTGATCCTCTCAGTGCACATGTAGTGAATGTGCAGCCATGTGCTGGAGCTAAAGAAACAGATGTGAGCGAGACCCTGACACCTCTGCCATCCAGAGACAACCAGGTTCTGGGGTGAGACAGATATGCAGGCAGATTATTTTAGCCCAGTGCGCTAGCACTGTGATGTGGGGACACAGACACACCACATCTGTGTGGTGTACAAGATTTGAAGGACATATGTACATTCACTTAGTCTCTTGTGTTCTGTACAACAAAATACAGAAATCTAAATGTAAGTGTGTACATGAGAGGTTGATGATTTCTTCTGTGATGGACTTTTGCTCTTTGGACACAACTCACTTCAGAGTTCTTTTAATAATGATCTTTGGATATAGTTTTTACATGTAGCTTTTTAAGAACAAGTATTTGCCAAGTGAAGGATACTCAGATGTAGGAACAGCTGCATAAACATCAGATGCAAGAAATACACATCCTGCTGGGCTGCTCTGCTAGTTAAGAATGTTAAACATTTTTATTTAGTCTTTGTTGAGTATAGTGCTTCATTTGGGGGAAATTCTTGGGCACAGTAGATTGTTATAGCATTTTATTAGTATTTCTTGTCAACTGTGGGTTTACATTGACCAACAGTGTTATTTTCAACTTTTTGGTTGCAACTGCCAGAACTATACATTATCGTGTTCTAAACACAAGCGTTCTATCATGTATCAAGCGCCAGGGTGGGGTCGGCTGTGCTGCGGGGCATGTTCCGTCCTGAGTGCTGCCTGTTCATGTGTGTGTTGCTGTCTGTTTCAGTCATCACTGTTATGTGCTCTGCTGGGGGAGCTGCCCCCGAGCCAGGGGCAGGCCAGCGTGCATGGGAGGATCGTGTATGTTTCTCAGCAGCCTTGGGTGTTCTCAGGAACTGTGAGGAGTAACATTTTATTTGGGAAGAAATATGAAGAAGAACGATATGAAAAAGTAATAAAGGCTTGTGCTTTGAAAGAGGTGGGTAATGACTCCTAAGTTGGATATACTTGAATTTTAAATAATAATAGTATTGGTTTAACCTACAAGATTTGTTGAGAGTTTTTATTTATTTTTTTAATTTGAAAAATCTTTGTTGCTGATTATTTAAAACTGGTCTTCTGGGTAAATATGCAGGTATATACATTGCTGTTTTAATCCTGATGTGATAACACTCACAGAATGCCTTTTTTTTTTTCCCCTTGAGGGGATCAGTCCATTCTATGAAGTTTCATTCACTTTTAACAATTATAGAAATTTCTAAAATAGCAAGCACAGTGTAATGAATCCTCATGTACCACTCCCAGCTTCAGCCAGGATCAGCTGGTGGCCGGTCTTGCTGCATCTCTACCCCTGTGCTCTGCCTGCCCCACCCCCAACCTACATTATTCTGGAGCAGATCCTAGACATCATATTAGTTCATCTGTCTACATTTCATTAGTTTCATCTAAGAGAAAAAAAAATCTTTTCCCTTTGGAAAAAAATCACCACATTATTTCACCTGAAAAATAACCCAAATTCCTGAATGTCATCAACCTTCTAATCTGAGTTTACATGTTGTTAGACATCCCACTGAGAAATCTTGTTCACTGTTGTTGGAATCAGATTCCACATAAGGTCTGTCCATTGTGCTTGGTTGTTGCCTCCTCGATCCCTTTCAGTCTGTAGGTTTCCTGCTTTACTTCATTTTTTATTTATAATTTATTATTTAAAGAAAATAGAATGCTTATGTTTCTTCTTAATACTGTATCATTTTGTTGGAGAAGAGATTATTTTCAGAAAGGGCATTGATTTTCACAGAAAATGGCAAAGTGAAATGTTTAACTCTACATTAGGATTTAGATGAAATTAGTGAATGAATGAGGAAAACTAAACTTATCTGATAGAATATAATTTGGCAGAAACAAAGAAAAATGTAAATACCGATAAATAGTTTGTTATTCTCTTGGGTTATAAACATCAGTGAAAAACAGTTTTAAAGGGCTCCCCCTGGTCTCTTCAGGGCAGTTTGGACATCTGAATATTCTTTTATACAGTGAGGAAAAAGCTGGGACAAACTTTCAAAGGTTTGGTGTTAAAGGCTGCAAACTCTCTTTGTGAGGAAATAGTAATTCTGCTTGAACAATGGCTTGAACACCATAGACAGTATTAGGTGAGCAGCATTTTATGATAATGTGGACAGAACAGAATTATTCATTTAATGGCTGCTATTTCTTTCTCTTGGGCTCATGTTAACAGGAGATTGTGCTTTTGCAGAAATGATGTGAAGTTAGGAGGAATGAGCTAGATTTTTATTAAATGGTACATAGACTGGGTAAGAAAAGAAGAGGGGAAACAAATGTGAAACAGTGAGACAATAGCTCCTATTTATTCAGAGTTCATGTGCAAATCATTTTTGTATCTGTCTCTGACACGTGTGCATGCACACACATAAACAGGAAACAGTTCGGTTCAGTTCAGTCGCACAGCCGTGTCCAACTCTTTGTGACCCCATGAATTGCAGCATGCGAGGCCTCCCTGTCCATCACCAACTCCCGGAGTTCACTGAGACTCATGTCCATCGAGTCAGTGATGCCATCCAGCCATCTCATCCTCTGGCGTCCCCTTCTCCTCCTGCCCCCAATCCCTCCCAGCATCAGAGTCTTTTCCAATGAGTCAACTCTTCGCATGAGATGGCCAAAGTACTGGAGTTTCAGCTTCAGCATCATTCCCTCCAAAGAAATCCGAGGGCTGATCTCCTTCAGAATGGACTGGTTGGATCTCCTTGCAGTCCAAGGAACTCTCAAGAATGTTCTTCAACACCACAGTTCAAAAACATCAATTCTTCAGCACTCAGCTTTCTTCACAGTCCAACTCTCACATCCATACATGACTACTGGAAAAACCATAGCCTTGACTAGACGGACCTTTGTTGGCAAAGTAATGTCTCTGCTTTTGAATATGCTATCTAGGTTGGTCATAACTTTCTTTCTAAGGAGTAAGCGTCTTTTAATTTAATGGCTGCAGTCACCATCTGCAGTGATTTTGGAGCCCCTCCAAAAATAAAGTCTGACACTGTTTCCACTGTTTCCCCATCTATTTGCCATGAGTGGTGGGACCAGATGCCATGATCTTAGTTTTCTGAATGTTGAGCTTTAGGCCAACTTTTCCACTCTCCTCTTTCACTTTTATCAAGAGGCTTTTTAATTCCTCTTCACTTTCTGCCATAAGGGTGGTGTTATCTGCATATCTGAGGTTATTGATATTTCTCCCGGCAATCTTGATTCCAGCTTGTGCTTCTTCCAGCCCAGCGTTTCTCATGATGTACTCTGCATAGAAGTTAAATAATCAGGGTGACAATATACAACCTTGACGTACTCCTTTTCCTATTTGGAACCAGTCTGTTGTTCCATGTCCAGTTCTAACTGTTGCTTCCTGACCTGCATATAGGTTTCTCAAGAGGCAGGTCAGGTGGTCTGGTATTCCCATCTCTTTCAGAATTTTCCACAGTTTATTGTGATCCATACAGTCAAAGGCTTTGTCAATAAAGCAGAAATGGATGTTTTTCTGGAACTCTCTTGCTTTTTCAATGATCCAGCGGATGTTGGCAATTTGATCTCTGGTTCCTCTGCCTTTTCTAAAACCAGCTTGAACATCTGAAATTTCACGGTTCATGTATTGCTGAAGCCTGACTTGGAGAATTTTGAGCATTAATTTACTAGTGTGTGAGATGAGTGCAATTGTGTGGTAGTTTGAGCATTCTTTGGCATTGCCTTTCTTTGGGATTGGAATGAAAACTGACCTTTTCCAGTCCTGTGGCCACTGCTGAGTTTTCCAAATTTGGTGGCATATTGAGTGCAGCACTTTCACAGCACCATCTTTCAGGATTTGAAATAGCTCAACTGGAATTCCATCACCTCCACTAGCTTTGTTCATAGTGATGCTTTCTAAGGCCCACTTGACTTCACATTCCAGGATGTCTGGCTCTAGGTGAGTGATCACACCATCGTGATGATCTGGGTTGTGAAGATCTTTTTTTGTATAGTTCTTCTGTGTATTCTTGCCACCTCTTCTTAATTATCTTCTGCTTCTGTTAGGTCCATACCATTTCTGACCTTGATCGAGCCCATGTTTGCATGAAATGTTCCCTTGGTATCTCTAATTTTCTTGAAGAGATCTCTAGTCTTTCCCATTCTGTTGTTTTCCTCTATTTCTTTGCATTGATCACTGAGGAAGGCTTTTTTATCTCTCCTTGCTATTCTTTGGAACTCTGCATTCAGATGCTTATATCTTTCCTTTTCTCCTTTGCTTTTCACTTCTCTTCTTTTCACAGCTATTTGTAAGGCCTCCCCAGACAGCCATTTTGCTTTTTTGCATTTCTTTTCCATGGGGATGGTCTTGATCCCTGTCTCCTGTACAATGTCACGAACCTCCATCCATAGTTCATCAGGCACTCTGTCTATCAGATCTAGTCCCTTAAATCTATTTCTCACTTCCACTGTATAATCATAAGGGATTTGATTTAGGTCATACCTGAATGGTCTAGTGGTTTTCCCTACTTTCTTCAATTTCAGTCTGAATTTGGCAATAAGGAGTTCATGGTCTGAGCCACAGTCAGTTGCCAGTCTTGTTTTTGCTGACTGTATAGAGCTTGTCCATCTTTGGCTGCAAAGAATATAATCAATCTGATTTCAGTGTTAACCATCTGGTGATGTCCATGTGTAAAGTCTTCTCTTGTGTTGTTGGAAAAGGGTGTTTGCTATGACCAGTGCATGCTCTTGGCAAAACTCTATTACTCCAAGGCCAAATTTGCCTGTTATTCCAGGTGTTTCTTGACTTCTTTCCCCTATAATGAAAAGGACATCTTTTTTGGGTGTTAGTTCTAAAAGGTCTTGGAGGTCTTCATAGAACTGTTCAACTTCAGCTTCTTCAGCATTACAGGTTGGGGCATAGGCTTGGATTACCATGATATCAAATGGTTTGCCTTGGAAATGAACAGAGATCATTCTGTCATTTTTGAGATTGCATCCAAGTATTGCATTTCAGATTCTTTGTTGACCATGATGGCTACTCCATTTTTTCTAAGGGATTCCTGCCCACAGTAGTAGATACAATGGTCATCTGAGTTAAATTCAGCCATTGCAGTCCATTTTAGTTTGCTGATTCCTAAAATGTTAATGTTCATTCTTGCCATCTCCTGTTTGACCACTTCCAATTTGCCTTGATTCATGGACCTAACATTCCAGGTTCCTATGCAATATTGCTCTTTACAGCATCGGACCTTGATTCTATCACCAGTCACATCCACAACAGGGTATTGTTTTTGCTCTGGCTCCATCCCTTCATTCTTTCTGTAGTTATTTCTCAACTGATCTCCTGTAGCATATTGGGCACTTACCAACCTGGGGAGTTCCTCTTTCAGTATCCTATCATTTTGCCTTTTCATACTGTTCATGGGGTTCTCAAGGCAAGAATATTGAAATGGTTTGCCATTCCCTTCTCCAGTGGACCACATTCTGTCAGACCTCTCCACCATGACCCGTCCGTCTTGGGTGGTCCCAGATGGCATGGCTTAGTTTCTTTGAGTTAAACAAGGCTGTGGTCTGTGTGATCAGATTGGCTAGTATTCTGTGATTATGGTTTCAGTGTGTCTGCCCTCTGATGCCCTCTCACAACCCTACTGTCTTACTTGGGTTTCTCTTACCTTTATCATGGGGTATCTCTTCACGGCTGCTCCAGCAAAGTGCAGCCGCTGTTTCTTACCTTGAATGAGGGGTATCTCTTTACGGCCGCCCCTCCTGACCTTGAACGTGGAATAGCTCCTCTCGGCCCTCCTGCGCCCATGCAGCTGCCGTTCCTTGGACGTGGGGTTGCTCGTCTCTGCTGCCACCCCTGACCTTAGACATGGGGTAGCTCCTCTTGGCCGCTCTTGCGCTGTCGCGGTCTGGCACTCTTGGTTGTCGCCCTTTACCTTGGGCGAGGGGTAGCTCCTCTCGGCCACGCTTCTGCGTGGTCCTTCGCAGCTGGTGTGCTTATGCATGGTCACGTGATTTATTAATTCTTTATGAGTATCCTTGATGTTCCTATCTTAATTTTATAGTAGGAGAAACTGATACTTGAGGGATCAAACAGCTCATCTCTGAGTTTACAGCTCAAGTTCAGATCTGTTTCTGCATAACCCTAGATTCCATGGAAGGTGGGGTGTGGAGTAAACAGATTTCAGGCATTTCCTCTTTGCCTTAATCACATCCAGCTCCTGACACCCAGATCAAATTCCAGAGACCCAGCCAGGGTGTGCCCCTTTCTTTGGTGACCTTGCTTTTCTGGTGAAGGAAGAGACACACCCTGGTTAGGGTCTCTGTTTACATGCCCCCTTACACCTTCATCCATTGCTCACTTTTTAAGAAGTTCTTAATTCTAAACTTCCTCAATTGAAAGGCAGCACAACACCATGGATAAGCATGGAAACTAGAGGCACTATGGTGTGAAAGAGCAGAAGTCTCTGAACTGACATGAGCTGGGTCAGATTCTAGTTCTTCTGTTCAATAGCCAAAAAGGAAACATATACCTATTTGAATGCAGAGTTGCAAAGAATAGCAAGGAGAGATAAGAAAGCTTTCCTCAGTGATCAATGCAAAGAAATAGAGGAAAACAACAGAATGGGAAAGACTAGAGATTGCTTCAAGAAAATTAGAGATACCAAAAGAATATTTCATGCAAAGATGGGCACAATAAAGGACAGAAATGGTATGGACCTAACAGAAGCAGAAGATATTAAGAAGAGATGGTAATAATACACAGAAGGACTATACAAAAAAGATCTTCACCACCCAGAAAATCACGATGGTGTGATCACTCACCTAGAGCCAGACATCCTGGAATGGAAAGTCAAGTGGGCCTTAGGAAGTATCACTATGAACAAAGCTAGTGAAGGTGATGGAATTCCAGTTGAACTATTTCAAATCCTAAAAGATGATGCTGTGAAAGTGCTGCACTCAATATGTCAGCAAATTTGGAAAACTCAGCAGTGGCCACAGGACTGGAAAATGTGTTTTCATTCCAATCCCAGAGAAAGGCAATGCCAAAGAATGCTCAAAACCACACAATTACATTCATTTCACATACTAGCAAAGTAATGCTCAACATTCTCCAAGCTTGGCTTCAACAGTACATGAACTGTAAACTTCCAGATGCTCAAGATGGATTTAGAAAATTCAGAGGAAGCAGAGATCAAATTGCCAACATATGCTGGATCATCAAAAAAGAAAGAGAGTTCCAGAAAAACATCTATTTCTGTTTTATTGACAATGCAAAACTTTGACCGTGTGGACCACAACAAACTCTGGAAAATTCTTCAAGAGGTGGGAATACCAGACCACCTGACCTGCCTCTTGAGAAATCTGTAGGCAAGTCAGAAAGCAACAGTTAGAACTGGACATGGAACAACAGACTAGTTCCAAATTAGGAAAGGAGTACATCAAGGCTGTATATTGTCACCGTGCTTATTTAACTTATATGAAGAATACATCATGAGAAATGCTGGGCTGGATGAAGCACAAGCTAGAATAAAGATTGCCGTGAGAAATATAAAAAACCTCAGATATGCAGATGACACCACTTTTATGGCAGAAAATGAAGAAGAACTAAAGAGCCTCTTGATGAAAGTGAAAGAGGAGAGTGAAAAAGGTGGCTTAAAGCTCAACATTCAGAAAACTAAGCTCATGGTATCCGGTCCCATCACTTCATGGGAAATAGATGGGGAAACAGTAGAAACAGTGACAGACTTTATTTTTGGGGCTCCAAAATCACTGCAGTTGGTGATTGCAGCCATGAAATTTAAAGACAGTTACTCCTTGGTAGGAAAGTTATGACCAACCTAGACAGCATATCCAAAAGCAGAGACATTACTTGCCAACAAAGGTCCATCTAGTGAAATCTATGGTTTTTCAGTAGTCATGTATGGATGTGAGTTGGACTATAAAGAAAGGTGAGCACCGAAGAATTGATGCTTTTGAACTGTGGTGTTGGAGAAGACTCTTGAGGGTCCCTTGGACTGCAAGGAGATCCAAACAGTCCATCCTAAAGGAAATCAGTCCTGAATGTTCCTTGGATGGACTGATGCTGAAGCTGAAACTCCAATACTTTGGCTACCTGATACAAAGAACTGACTCATTAGAAAAGACCCTGATGCTGGGAAAGATTGAAGACAGGAGGAAAAGGGGACGACAGAGGATGAGATGGTTGGATGTCATCACCGACTCAATGGACATGAGTTTGAGTAAACTCTGGGAATGGGCGATGGACAGGAAGGCCTGACCTGCTGCAGTCAATGGGGTCACAAAGAGTCAGACATGGCTGAGCAACTGAACTGAACTGACCCTCAGAACAGTGATGTGACCTCACTTAGTCTCAGTTTCCTCATCTGGGAAATGGGGTCAGTACTTACCATGTAGCTTGTTGCAAAGATTAGAGATAATCAGTATTAGGGTGCAGCACAGTTCTTGGTTCACAGATCTTACCCACCAGGAGCTGAGAGAAGCTATGTGCATGCATACAAATTATTGAGCAGAATAGGACAGGTCCTTCAGAAGAAATATATGCAAAGCCTTAGGAACCCAGCAGGAAGAGAGTGAGTCCAGGATGGTTTCCTGGGAGAGTGTGTTTGGGCTGAGCCTGGAAGGATGGGCAGGATATTGACAGGCCATGAGAGGAGGGGCAATTCCAAATGGAAGACAAGCAGTAAATGAAGGTGTGGGGTTCCATTGTTTGACTCCAGAATCCAGCCCTCATCTGCCAGGGTGCTCATCAACTGTTTCAACAGTCTGTTCCATAGCATTTCTACTGTTAAGTCTCCACCATTGCTGAAGGGTCCTTGGTATGTTTTTGGTAGATGGTATCAAACCAGTTTCTTCATTTCCTAGTTCACCTCTAGTTTGTGTATCTGCTGTTCAGTGAAAATTGGTTAAATTTAACTTAGAGGAAAATAACATGAATAAGAACACTTTCCTGTCAGTGGGAAGAATTGTAATATATGCTCAAGTCAGGCTTTTCCCTTTAACCTAATCAGAAAATCCTGGCTGGGAAATTAGCCTGACTTGGATTTTACCTCAAATCCTTTAAAATGTTCTTCCCATCTGGGACTTGTCCATTAATAATTTGCAAAGTCAACAACACACTCAAAGTCCTACCACCAGAGTTGAAGAGAGCCTGTTTCTTATGCTCGAACTGAGCTAAGTGAAAGAGTGAACTTTTCTAGAGCATGTTGCGATTGCTGTACTATAATGCAATGCTATTTGGGAAGGAAACCAGAAAAATACATTAATAAAATTAAAGGATAAAAAGTAATAACAGTTTGCAAGGACTGTCAACAGTGAAACGGAGGTCCAGAAAACAGTGTGTGTGTATGTATGGCTGGAGCCTATCTTAAAATGGTATGAAAACCAGGAGGGAGAGATGGTATTAACTTCTGAGCTTGATGAAGAAATAAGATGAAATAATGAATTTTCATGACAGAACAATTGCTGCTTTTCATTTGATCCTCCCTTGTTAAGCTTTGAGTGAGCAGGGAACCTGTGTCTGTCTATGTGTCTTTGTGGCTGTCAGGGAGGGTTATGATGGAGACACCCTCTTTCTTGTCCTCATGGTCACAAGCTTTGAATGTTGTGATTCACACTGTGAATGGGGTCCCCCTGTTGGATTAATGAGAAAACAGGCATCAATCATCAGTAGCAGAGCTTCCCTGATAGCTCAGTTGATAAAGAATCTGCCTGCAGTGTGGGAGACCTGGGTTTGATTCCTGGGTTGGGAAGATCACCTGGATAAGGGAAAGGCTACCCACTCCAGTATTCTGGCCTGGAGAATTCCATGGAGTCACAAAGAGTCAGACATGACTAAGCGACTTTCACTTTGACTTTCATCAGTAACAACTCAGTAAACGGTGACCCTGTTCTTCCTCATGCTCCAAACACCATGGTGCTCTTCTTACAACCCACACCCATCCCATCAGTAGGTCTTGCAGACTCTGCCTTCAGAATGTGTCTGGAGTGTGCTCCATCTCTCCATCCCTGCTGCTCCCACTGTGGTCCTGGCCACTGTCATCTCTTACTTAGATTATTCCAGTAGCCTCCATACTTGTATCTATCCTCACTCATTCTCCCATATTGCTTGTTTTCTGCAAAGCACAGAAGTGATTCTGTAGAAATCTCAGACCAGGTCAGTCCTCCCTTCTCCCACTCCTCCTGTTACTGGAGTGACCCCAGGCTCCTCCTGCTCTGTCTCTGCCCTCACTTCCCTCATTCTTACTCAGCTCTGCTCTCCTGCCTCCTTGCTTGTCCTGAACACCTTGGGCACCTCCCCGTGGCCCCTGCACTTGCCCATCCCTCTGTGTGGAGCAGCCTCTCCAGGTCTGCCTGAGCCCCTCCCCCTCTCCCGGATCTGCTCACCCCCGCTCTGAGCAGAGCCCTCACACCCCAGTGTGGACTCACTTCCCTCCTTTACTCTCTGCCCCCTGAGCCCACTTCCTTTTCCTTCTCATCCTCAGTACTTGCACTCAGGTTAATTTTCCTTATTGTTCATCCTCCACTGTGGAGAGAAACTCTAGGGGCTTTGTTTCCTCATGGCTGAATTCATTGTGCCCAGAACAATGTCTGGTGTATATTGATACACAATAAATATCTGTTAGAATGGTCAGATGCATAAATGTTGTGAAAAACTACAGAATGAAAACAAACAAACAAAAAGAAAACCTGAGGATTTTTTAAATTGTTCAGTGTTATGGTTTAGCCACTATGAAATATACTCGTTGTTGTTGATCAAACACTGTGGGGAGAACTGATGCTAAAAAGTTAGGATGGCAGGAGAACATATTTTAGATCTTTTTTTTTTTTTTTTTCTTCTCCTTTTCTATCTCCATGTAGGATTTACAGCTTTTGAAGGAAAATGATCTAACTGAGATAGGAGACCGGGGAACCCCACTGAGTGAAGGACAGAAAGCCCGGGTCAGCCTTGCCAGGTAAATGGGGTTTCAGTTGCCATCCTGCCCCTCCTCCTCTGCACCTCCCAGTGGACGTGAGCATGCAGACCCCGCTCACCGGGTTGGCCTGTGTGAAGCAGGGTCTTGGCCCTTTCCCTGGGCTCCTGGAATGAACCTGGAGTTGTTGGACGCCGTCATGAATTCAGAGGTGGGACCCAGGGAGTGTGTAGTATCCTCTCCTGACGTCTCTCTACGTTTTCTAGAGCCGTGTATCAGGATGCAGACATCTACCTCCTGGACGATCCGCTCAGCGCAGTGGATGTAGGAATCAGCAGGCACTTGTTCAAACAGTGAGTTAGCTCCTGTTTTCTATCATCTCTGCTTTCCAGGAACCCTGTAGAGATTGGGGAAGAGAGCTCAGGAAAGCCTTTGTGCTTCAGGAGACTCAGCTCGCTCTGCCCTGGTGTCCCTCTCTCCCCTCCCTTCCCTCCACAGAAGATCCATCTTAGAGAATTTTGCATCATGATGAGGTCAGGACAGGAAAATACAGCAGGTGCTTCCAATGTGTGAAGGACAGTGGGGTCTGTGCTTTAGGGAGTGAGGAATAGATGGGA
This sequence comes from Bos mutus, assembly GCF_027580195.1. Classification (NCBI taxonomy): domain Eukaryota; kingdom Metazoa; phylum Chordata; class Mammalia; order Artiodactyla; family Bovidae; genus Bos; species Bos mutus. The sequence continues at coordinate 26,219 of NW_027219749.1, forward strand.
GATTTCCCCGTGACCTGCAGTTAATAACCAGACACTGTGATGGATCCAGAGCCTTGAAGTAAGAAAGATGGTGAATGGTTTTTAAATCGTAGAGTTGGACCCAGTAATCTAGTACTTAGTGTCAGTCCTTTTCCTCCATCATGTGTTTAAGGCACATTAGAAGCAAAATTTTCAGTACTGACACAGGGCTTCTGTGGAAAGGCCCTGTTGGTTTATGCTTATTATTCTGTAGGTTTGGAAATTCTTAATAAGGCCTAGAATTAAGACTAACTTATTCCACATCTAAGTATGAATTTAATCATTTAGCGTTGCTTCATGGATGCTTATTTGATTTAATACTTAGACCCATGATGTAGGGTTAGCCTGAATGTGGAACTAGAGATCTAGAATCTGGTGGAAATCTTGACTCTCATTTTTGTGTTTCTGGAATACAAATTGCTTTTGCCTGGCCACAGAATGACTGAAGTAAAACAACTCTTATGCTTTTCTGTGAATAATGTGTCCTAATACACGCTGACTGAAGCCTCTGATGGAGTCTAGACTGGCCTTTTTGAAAGCTGCATGAGCTTGCTTTTGCTACAACAGCATCCACATCTACCCCATGGTTGCTTACCTTGCTGTTGTTCACCTTGTTAAAGCCAACAAGCCTTCCAGCTGCACTTATTAATGCCCTGCTGTGTGCACTGGGATCAATGCCCTTACAGATGTCCCTGCACAAAACCTCTTAGTTTATAAGGAGGACGGAGAGCCAGGAGAGGGGAAGGACCCATACTGGGCAGAATAAGGGAGACTAGGATGCCCAGCTCTCATTTCTGCCTCTGAGGAACCTGTCTCAATGTGGAGCTTGTTAAGACAGATGCCTGGGAAAAGGTCAGCTGAGTCAGGGTTTAGAGGTTTCTGCTTCCCTGGTGGCTCAGAGGTTAAAGCGTCTGCCTGGAATGCGAGAGACCTGGGTTGGATTCCTGGGTCGGGAAGATCCCCTGGAGAAAGGAATGGCAACCCACTCCAGTACTCTTGCCTGGAGAATCCCATGGAGGGAGGAGCCTGGTAGGCTACAGACCATGGGGTCGCAAAGAGTCATACATGACTGAGCGACTTCACTGTACTGGATAGTAAGTGCTGAATGGAAGTGGATGTTGGAAAGCTCCCTGTGCCCCGGGCTGGGCGGGAAGTGCCCTGGGGGCGTGCAGGCTGGGTATGTATGTAGAGGCTGAAAATAAGACCCAGTTCCCTTTGCTGGAGGAAGAGTAGAAGCACAGGAAGCGAGGCTGTGAGAACAGAAGGCACGTCCTCGCCTGGACAAGGCAGGTTGTACAGCAGAGAGAAGCTGTTTGGGAATTCTCGCTGTCAGGTCCTGTGTTAGTTTGCTGGGGCTATGTCTGTCCAGGCTGATCTCACAGAGACCAGAGCTCAGGCAAGTCCAAGGTGAGGGTGTTGGCAGATTTGGTGTCTGGTAAGGACCCAATTCCTGTGTCCTCATGTGGTGGAAGGGGTGAGGGAGCCGTGTGGGTCCCTTTTATAAAGGCACTAGTCCCATTCAGGCAGACTCCACCCTCATGACCTGTCACCTCCCAATGGCCCCATCTCCAGTACTTTCACAGTGGGGATTAGGTTTCAGTGTGTGTATTTTGAGGGCATAAACATTCAGTCACAGCAGGCTGCCAGAGATGGCAGAGCTGGGGGAGCAGTGCGTAAATAATAGAAATTCATTCTCTCACAGTTCTAAAGGCTAGACTTTCATGATCAAGGTGTGGGCAGTTTGGTTTCTCCTTAGACCTTTTCCTTATCTTCTGATGACAGCTTCCTCACTGTGTCCTCGGACATGGTCCTCCCTCTGTTCATGCACACCCCTGTGTTTCTGTCCTTATGTCTTAGTCTCCTCTTCTAAGAACACCAGTCATATGGGATTAGGCCCACTATAATTGAGGGTAACAACTACCTCTTTAAAGGTTCTGTCACCAGATTCTAAGGTTCTGGTGGTCAATGTGCCATCATATGAATTTTTGGGGGAACAGAATTCATTCACAGCAAATCTTAAATAGCAAATAAAGAGACTTAAGCAGATTAGTGGAGTGAGTGAGAGAGATATGTGAGGAGCTCTGAGCTCTGGATATGAGGAGCTGGGATTCCACATCCATTAAGCAGGGGTCATGAGGCAGGTACCACTGAAGGCTGTATGTGAAAGGTGCTTAGTGTTGGGGCAATGAAAGAGCTCTGGAGATGGATGGTGGTGATGGTTACACAATGATGTGAATGTACTTAATGCCATTGAGCTGTATGCATAAAAAATAGTTAAAATTGTAAATTTCATGTTATGTATATTTTACCACACACAAAAATGACACATTAGCATTGAATCTTTCAGAACAAAAGAGAGCAGGGCAGCTGACATGTGGCATGGCCCACACTCCGATCTGACCCCCCCTTTCCCACCCTCCTTTGATTGTGATTTGATAAATTTTCTCTTATTTAAAGCACCTAGTGGCTCAGATGGTAAAGAATCTACCTGCAATGCAGGAGACCTGGGTTCAATCCCTGGGTCAAGAAGATCCCCTGGAAATTTCTTGCCTGGAAAATCCTGGGGTTGCAAAGAGTCAGACATGACTGAGTGACCAATACTTTCACTGATGACTTTTCCCTTAGGTAGTGCCTTGTGGCTTGTCATGAGTTCAGTGATGGAATACTAGTAGTGAGACATGAGTTTCCATCCCCCACTCTCCTGGCATCATGAGTAGCTCAGCCTCCCTGTTCCCAACACTCCACCCTGAACTTGCAAGTGTCTGCTACCCTGTCTTGTGTGCCTCTGCACAAGTTCCCCATCACTGCAAGAGCAGTTTCTGCTGGCTCTTGTGTCTGTGTCACAGGGAGGGGAAGGGAAAGTTTATGGATTGCCATGTATCAGTGTGCTGAACACAAAAACTCTCTTAGGTGTTTATAAAGGTGAGGTGTTTATAACATGTTTATAAAGTTCTCTCCAACCTTTCGGTTTAATGACCTTGGATGTACACTTAATAGAAGCAAGCTTGTTAAGACTTGTATGCTAATCAGAACCACATTCTCTGGGGAAACTTAGGGCAGGGATCACAAAGGCAATTTAGGAAATCACTCAACAGTGACTGAGAATGTTCTCAATGAGTTAGGCATTTGGACAGAACAATATGCTATGAGAGATGGTGGTCGTGTTGAAGCTTATTTGTGGTGAATATTTTCTATTAAAAGTGAATGAATCACACTTCTACTTGCCATTTTCATCTTCCTTTAGTCATGAGTATATTAATATATACCAGGTTACTAATATTTGTGATTTTTATAACTATATTTTGTGATAATTAAGTGGGTTCTATTACCTATAGAAGGTGAGAGTCCTTAGATGAACTGATGCAGTCTCATTTGTGTCCAGCCATGGACCTTCTCCTGGATCAGCCCCACATCACCAGACCCCTGCCTCCTGCGTCATCAGTTTTTCAGGTCTGTCCTGATCAGACTCCCATGCTGCTGTCTACACAGCTCACCCTCCTGGTCCAGCCCTTCATAGACCTCCCCCTGCCCTCCCCTCCCATTCCTCCCATGTTTAGGAAGCAGCTCCAGGTCCTCAGAGAACAGGCTTCTTTGCCATCTGCCCCCATCAGCCTTTCTAGCTCTTCCCCACACCTACTCGGTAATCCACTGTGCTGGCTTTGTGGGGGTCCTTTCTCACCCCTGTCTGTCTATACATAGTGGTCCCTCTGTCCCAGAGCCAGGGAGCAGTGCACCAGGACACAGAAGGAAGATGGAAGACAGGACCTGACATTCCCTCCTCCTCCTCCAGGTGCAGCCCGTGCCCTCTGTCTTCTCACTGCCCTCAGTGGGTGCACTTGACTATTTATGAGTCTCCCCACCCTCTAGAAGCTATGAATGCAGGAAGGTGCCTCAGCCCAGCATGTTCTGTCCCAGACCCCTGCACCTGCTGTGTCTTCTTCCAGGGATGTTTCCCCAGAGAATCTCAGGGCTCCTGTGTCTCCCCAACTACAGCAGCCCCCTTGCTTTTTCTTCAGAGCACACATCATGGCCTGATAGTACATGTCCTGTACTCATTCAGTGTATCCCCCTTTTACATGGTGCAAAGTAATGTCTGCTTTCTTGGCCTGTGTTGTACGTCAAGAGAGTGGCACCTCAGTAAACCTTTGCTGATTGAATGGATGAAGGTGCGGTTTCTGAATTATTTGTATCCCCTCTACCATGGAATGTATCTCCTCTTAACACAGCCCCTATAGAGAATGATACTGGATTGGCCAAAAAGTTCAGTTGGGTTTTCTGTAAGATGTTATGGAAAAACCTGAAGGAATTTTGTGGCCAACCCAATAAATAGAACACAGCCCTTATATAGATTTAATAGCTAACTTGTTTTTGAATCATTTTTATGACATAACTTGGAAATCTTTACTCTGAAACTTGAAAAATAGACTATCTTCTTCAGTTCAGTTCAGTTCAGTTGCTCAGTCATGTCTGACTCTTTGCGACCCCATGAATCACAGCACGCTCGGCCTCCCTGTCCATCATCAACACCTGGAGTTCACTCAGACTCAACGTCCATCGAGTCAGTGATGCCATCCAGCTATCTCATCCTCTGTCGTCCCCTTCTCCTTCTGCCCCCAATCCCTCCCAGCATCAGAGTCTTTTCCAATGAGTCAACTCTTTGCATGAGGTGGCCAAAGTACTGGAGTTTCAGCTAGAGATGGATAAAAAGCATTATTTAGGAAAATTTCAAAGTCATTAATTGGCCACTTTGTTGTAATTATTTATATTACTTCATCTCTGATGGAATGTTAGGAAGCAAACATTTTACCACTTTTGGGTGGCTCCATCTTGGACATAGAAACCCATCAGATTTGATTAACATCTGCCTTCAGGGACTGTTGGCAAGTAATTATGAATTAAGGAGAAACAGTTCCATTAAAAGCTTTAGTACTAAGTCTGAAGAGGTTTGCTCACTCAGGAATCTTAGATACAAATGCTGAACTAAGATATGTCAAAGGGCAAAATGAATCCTTTTGGACTTAATGAAGCAATGGTGTATGTGTCTACATCCTGGGGTCTTGCTTCTCATCACAGACCCAGTGTTCAGAGTGTCCCCTTAGGACTTTTCTGTCATGAGTCCAAAGCACATGACTGCTCATGGTTAGGGAGGAGTGGAGAATGGGGCTGACATTTACTGAGTGGATTGGTGGTTTCATTTCTCAGCACCTGTGGGTGAGTTGTCCTTGGCCTTGTTTTGAGATGAAGAAACTGAGGTTTCATCACTCATCTGACATCAGGCTCGTGAGAGGGACTGAGCTGCAGTCTTCTGCCTTCACACTCTTCATTTGACTCACTCACAGACTGAGTTCTGGCCCAGGTTCCTGAGATTTGCTCTGTGAGGGACTTGGGCACCCAGAGTACCTGCTTGCAGCCCTGACTGTGGTCACCAGGGCCCCAAATCCAGCCACTTGCTTCCCTGGAGAGGTTGTGGACCTTGTGGGATGAGACTGGGGCTGAGTTCCTAGGGGTTTGCATTAAAAATGTGAAGCAGTTGGAGAAGTTACTGTAAAAACACTTAAGGTTGGATACTGAGAGAGGTTGTTGGCCTTCCAGACCTGCCAGGCCTGTGACTTGCCCAGGTTAGACTTAAGAAAGAGCCCAGAATCAGTGACAAACACACATATGGTTTAATTATTAGGGCCCACTTACATGTGCAAAGGAAATCCTGGAAGGGCATCCTATCATTTGAGGCCCACGTTGGAAGAGGACATGGTGGTAGTCTTTGCTCCCAGGGCAAGGCGGCAGGAGAGGGGGGACATGACCTGTTATAGGGGAAGTTGATGTCAGGGTGGGCCATTGGTCACCATGAAAACCAGCAGAGGGTCATGTCCTTCTTGCCCCTTTGACAAGCATCATGGAGGATTGTGATCTGAAGCTAGAGCCGTCATTAGCTGGGCTGGGACAAGCATATAGGAAGGTCAGTCATGTAAGTAGGTGTAGGTGAAGCAGACACTGGTCGAGAAGGGGATGTATAGAGAGCAAGAGAACAGCCATTTTGGGTGGCCTGATCACACAAGGGTCTTGGGTAAGAGAACTGGTGTGTCTTTTGGCCATTGGATGATTCCCATTGTGCTTTGGGCCATCTGAATTCTGTTCTTTAATTTTCATATTTGGAAGGTGTTCAGTCCTTATGAAAGAAGACTGATTTCCTGGATGGGACTGGGACTGTTGTAGAGACTGATGGAGGCCACGTTGGCATTCATTTTCTGTTTAATATTATTTGGGAAGAAGTGTCTAGAAAAGGCACTCTAGCAAAGGTTACCAAGATTCTATTAATTTTTTGTTGTTAATGTATGCATCATAAATCATAAATAATCCCCTAGAAAATTGTCTAAGGAAAATGCACACGTTTTTATATAACATAGATGCCTCTTTTCCCCTTCCCACATAGTGATAAAATATTAAGTTCAGTCAAGTTTTGGAATCTCAGTATTGCTCAATTATTTTTCATTATGAAATGTAAATTATTGTTAAGCTGAGTTTTCAGAAAATATTTAGCAAGTGCCTCCTTCACTGGACTGTTTTTTAGAATTTTTTTTTAGCAGAGCTGGGTTCACATTTGCTGCTGATAAATTTGAGGACCTATTCAGGATCATTGACATATTTGTATTTAATTTGTATTATTTGTTTTTTATTTAAACTATAGACCTTTGCTGTGTTGTTTTTGTCTCATTATGTTTTCAGAATATGTGTTTTCAGTTTGGAGCACCCCCACTAATGTGCATTTGCATTCTATACTTTTTACATTTGTAGGTGTATTCGTCAAGCCTTGAAGGAGAAGATCACAATCTTAGTGACTCATCAGCTGCAGTACCTAAAAGATGCAAGTCAGATTCTGATACTGAGAGATGTAAGTAGTTTCTAGAAGCCTGTGAAATTGCTAGCACTCAGGTGTGTTGAAGGCCAGACCTCCCAGCAGGTCACTCTCCTTGGATTCATGGTAAATGTCCTCTTCTCCCTCAATTTAACTCCCTCTTTTTCTCAGAGCTGATGCTATTCATGTTTTTGAGGATCAATCCAAAGACCTGTAAAGTGTCACTATTAAACTTGAAGCCACATAAACACTAAAGCATATAGGAGTGCTACCACAGGACTACTGAAATATGACTGTTCTATTGAAATTTGTTAAGGATAATGATGCTATTTTATTTATAACTTGTGTTTTCCCCTTATATAACTTAAGTCAAAGTTTTTTACTTGGAAATTAGAGCTACTGAGACCTGTTTGTATCCACATGATTGTCAAGCACAATTTGCCTAAAGTGCATCTTCCATTAACACTAGAAGCAAGGTTGGGTAGCTAAGCACCTGGGTCAGAGATGCCCACTCTGCAGGTCTCCCTGCCCAGGTCTCTATGTGCCCAATATGTGTGGGAGCCTGTGCAGCAGGAGGACAAGGCCCTGCCTTCATGGGACTCCTGTTCTTATGGGGATGGATGTAATAAAGAAGGTGACATCCTGGCTGTCTCCTTGAGGAGCTGGTGCCTCATAGGGTCTGAATGACATGAAGGTGGGGGCCATGCAACACCTGGAGGAGGGGATCTGAGGCAGGGAGTCTTGAGGAAGGAGCTGACCTGGCAGATTGGAGGAACGGCAGGAAGACCAGTGTGTCTGAGGAGAGTGAGCAGGGGGATTTGGAGGGAGATGGTCCCTGAGCAGTGGGCAGTGAGCCTGGAAGTGGGATTGAAGCCTTGGATGGTCCAGAGCAGAGAAGCGAAGTGTTCTTATCCTGGAGTTAAGATATTCCTCTGATGGTCATTGGAGGGGCGACAGCAGAAGCAGTTAGAAGTCTTAGTAAAGCTTAGGAGACAGAAGTGTGGGCTCAGGATAGGGTATCAGTTTCTAGAGCTGCTGTAACAAAGCACTGCAAACTGGGTGACAAAACAACAGAAGTTTATCTTTTTCCTGTTCTGGAGGCTATAGATCCCAGATCCAGGTGCCGGCAGGGCCATGCTGTCTCTGAAGGCTCCAGGGGAGAATCCTTCCTTCCAGCTGGTGGTGTTCACGGATCTTCCTTGTGTTCCTTGGCTTCCAGCTGCAGCACTGTGGTCTCTACCTCTGATGTCACATGGCTGTTGTCCCCGTGTCTGAGTCTCTTCTCATAAGGATATCATTCACATAGGATTTAAGGTCACCCTGTTCCAGTGTGACCTCATCTTAACTTCATTACATCTACAAAGACACTGAATGCAAATAAGATCATGTTCACAGGCATCATGTTTAGGGCTTGAACTTACTTTCTAGGGGCTACCAATCAACCCCAACTCCTAGCATGGCTGGGGATGGGGTGGAGATTAGTGAGAATATTTCAGGCTTACTGGTTGTTTGATGCTTCAGACCTTGGCTTCTTTGTTTCTGAGCCTCAGCACCTCCGTCATTAATCCTTGCCTGTTCCACAGGCCCTTGGTCAGTCAGTTCAGTTGCTCAGTTGTGTCTGACTCTTTGCGACCCCATGGACTGCAGCACGCCAGACCTCCCTGTCCATTGCCAACTCCCAGAGTCTACTCAAAGTCACTGAGTCGGTGATGCCATCCAACCTTCTCATCCTCTGTCATTCCCTTCTCATCCTGCCTTCAATCTTTTCCAGCATCAGGGTCTTTTCAAATGAGTCAGCTCTTCACATTAGGTGGCCAAAGTATTGGAGTTTCTGCTTCAGCATCAGTCCTTTCAATGAATATTCAGGACTGATCTCCTCTAGGATTGAGTGGTTTGATTTCCTTACAGTCCAAGAGTGTTCTCCAACACCACAGTTCAAAACCATCAATTTTTTGGTTCTCACATCCATACATGACCACTGGAAAAACCATAGCTTTGACTAGTTGGAACTTTGTTGGCAAAGTAATGTCTCTGCTTTTTAATATGCTGTCTAGTTGGTCAGATCCCTCATTTGTCAAATGAACTTCTGTCCTAAGAAAGATTATTAAATGCAGAACCTCTGCCTCTCTAGAAGCAATATCTCACGTCAACTGTTAACTGCTCTTTCAGGAATGGGGAGTTCAGGTTTCTCAGATTTGATAACAGTTAATTTCATGTTGGAAGAGGGTGATACTAGTGTGTAAAACCTCAACGATGACAATATTATGAGCACAGGATCAGTGGGAGACAGAGTAACCTATTTAGTTTGTCCCTAGATCTTTTAGGGTCCCTTATTGCTTCTTTTGAGGACACTACCCTCAATTTTAGTGCTATTAGAACAACTATTTGTCCACTCGTGAGCACCCCTGGATGAGTTGGGGTCCATCCTTACTCTTTGTCTGGTTCATCTCTAACAGCAGAAAGGGAATGGTTGCCCTCTCATCCCCTCAGAGTTGTCTGTGCTTGGCTGCTCAGTGAAATTCCTATCCTTGTACCAATACTTGTTTCCTTGTGCGTCTTATAGGTACTATGTAGAAAATGGTAATTTCATTAAATAAAGTCTTTGAATTTTGCTTCCCAAGTGGAACAAGGCACAGTATACCCTGAATAGTTTTCTAATTCTGTAGTATAGACAGTACCCAAATGCTTCATTGAGTTTCGCACAATGGATCACCTTAGGAGATAGGGTGAGAGAGGTCCCAGCTAGGGTCCTGGGGCACCTTCTTCCATCTGACCTGCCTTAACCAGAGATGCTCTCCTCTGTTTAGTTTTGCATCCTGTGATTTTTCTCTATATTTTGTTTGACATTGAGTGAATGAGCTGAGCCATATTTCGTGGGGTCAGAATATAGTGAAGATATTTGCACATTATTTTATAGGATTTTGTAAGAGAGGGATGAAGATTAGATGGTTGGATGGCATCACTGACTCAATGAACATGAGTTTGAGCAAACTCAGGGAGATATGAAGAACAGGGAAGCCTGGTGTACTGCAGTCCATGGGGTCACAAAGAGTTGGACATGACTGAGAAACGGAACAACAACAAAAGGAGGGAAACTGCAATGATGTGTCACATGTGTTCAAAGAAAATGATTAGATTGACTGTAGCTTAAACAGTTGCCTGAATAGAGGATACCTGGTTGACTGCTTGTGACTGGTTGTTCTTATGTTTTATTTTTTAATTTTTTTGTTAGATCTGAGTGCATTGGTTCTTAGTTGTTGGTTTGCTGGCATGGGAGGTCAAGGATTTAGAGCCACCTCAGTCTCATGGCCTCTTTGTTTAAATACTATGGCAGGTAGAATATTGAATTTTCAGCTGGGAACTTCCTGCATTTGTGGGGAAGTGGTAAAGACCATGAAGATAAAGCTCATAGGTACTCTGTTTAGGGCTGGTTCCTACATGTCTTTCTCCCAGTGGAGCACATGATACTATAACAATGGTCTGTGAAGATTTGATGAGAGAGCATTACCTCTGGAGATGTGCTTGTTGCCACATCTGGGTCAGCCTTTTTAAGTTTCTTTCCTGGAATATCTTCCCAATTAACTGTTTACTTGCATTTTAACATGATGCTTCTCTCAATTTCCATGTTGTCCAAAAACACTGTACTGATACTTCTACCCACATCAGTAGTTTTAGCATCCATGAGTTCCCATGGTAGTTATGTCAATGGCCTCCATTTTTAAAACATGAACATACATTTCTTTCATATCCCCCAGCACCTAGCGTAGGGTTTGACAGTGAATACCATGCTCATTTTGCTCTTTGGAAGAAAAGCTATGACCAACCTAGACAGCATATTAAAAAGCAGAGACATTACTTTGCCAACAAAGGTCCAACTAGTCAAAGCTATGATTTTTCCAGTAGTCATGTATGGATATGAGAGTTGGACCATAAGGAAAGCTGAGCATTGAAGAATTGATGCTTTTGAACTGTGGTGTTGGAGAAGAACCTTGAGAGTCCCTTGGACTGCAGTGAGATCAAACCAGTCAATCCTGAAGGAAACCAGTCCTGAATATTCATTGGAAGGACTGATGCTGAAGCTGAAACCCCAATACTTTGGCCACCTGATGCAAAGAACTGACTCATTGGAAAAGACCTTGATGCTGGGAAAGATTGAATGCAGAAGGGGATGACAGAGGATGAGATGGTTGGATGGTATCACTGACTTGATAGACATGAGTTTGAGCAAGCTCCAGGAGTTGGTGATGGACAGGGAGGCCTGGCATGTTGTAGTCCATGAGGTCACAAAGAGTCAGACGTGACTGAGTGACTGAACTGAACTGAATCTAGATTTTTTTACCAGAATTCCAAACCTAGAGATAATTTTCTTAGGAAAATAATAATTTGAGACTAGTTAACTTTTCTTAATTAGTATGTAGATTGGATTAATATTATCAAATGTAAATGAATTCCTCTCAAATTCTTTATTTTAGGGCAAAGTTATGCAAAAGGGGACTTTTGCTGAGTTTTCAAAATCTGGGATAGATTTTGAAGATATTATTTTCTGGGAGAAGGTAGAGAAGGCTGAACCATCTCCAGGTCCAGGAACACTCACTCTGATCTCCGAGTCTTCAGTTCAGTCTCAACCGTCTTCCAGACCCTCTTTGAAAGATGCAGCTCCAGAGGACCAAGATGTGAGTTTCTCATCCTGCAACATGCCCTTGTCTGTCTGCTCTTGGTGGCCTCGTGGACCTTCAGTCTGATTCTCTCATGACATCTTTGTTTATCCCAAAGTAGATCCTAAGATTACAAGCCTAATTCCATGGAATTGGTAGAATTAGAAGAGCATGAAGGGAGCAAGCCTGCTTGGTGTTCTCCTTTGGGTGTAGGATGAAGAATCTTATGGAGCTCAGTAGGGGTGCACTGCTATGAATTTCCAGCTGTTTGTGGCTCATGCTGATATGAGAACCCATCAGTTTACCGTAGTTACATCTACTCACTCTGGTGGCTCCCAGCTTCCCTTATGCATCCAGAGGTTTAATGTGAAGATCTCTTTAGACTGAGTCTTTCTGTGACCACATTAAATCAGCTACTTTTCCTATATGTTGGAATGTTCTGCAGGTGATTGATGGTAATATTTTGCCCCTTTGTTAGATCATTTGTTGTAGGCCAGACACTTTAGAGTTAGTTCTTGTCTTCCTATTTTTTATTACCCTTTGAGACCTAGAGCCACATTGTATTCATCTTGAATGCCCAATGGTCAGCATAGAGTTGAGTACATCTTTGGCTCATGTGACTCTATAATGCATTCTAGGTCCTACAGACAGAAATGAAGAAAAGCAGTAGCTCTCTCTTAAAAACATACACAGGTTCTCTCTTGGTATCCAAGCCCACAATATCCAGACCTAGGAACCTGGATGATTCTGATAAATATTCAAATTAGTCCCTCACATTCTACATTCAGGAATCACTCCCTGAAATTCAGGAATTAAATAGATTTGGGTCATATGCCATCCTGTGCTGTCCAGACTCACATTATTTCAACTTCCTGTGTGAACTCATGTTGCTGTATTTGTCTAGGATTTGGAACACCAAGTATGGTTTACATTTCTATCATTGGAAGTGATACAAGTCATTTAGAGGGATATGTTAGTGCCATATCACTTTGTGTATTATTTTGGAAGAAGCTTCTGCATTTGTACTTGAATCAGGTAGTTGTGCTTGTGCTGAGTCATGATTGACTTTAAGCAAAGCCACCAACAGTGAATAATTTCATGCAAATGATGTTCTTTTTCTAATAGATTTCTGAAAGTAGGATGGCTGAGTCCAAGGGTAAATGCATATGTGGTTTGGCTAGACATTTGCCCACCCTTTTTGTAGGAAATGGACCATCCTGCACTCCTACGAGCATATGAGATGTATCTGTTTCCTCACAGCTTTGCAGTGGAGGGCATTGTAAACTTTTGAAATTTGAGGGTTCCTTACTTAAAATTTTGTTTTCACTGCTGTTCTCCCTCCCAGACTGAGAATATCCAGGTTACATTACCACTGGAGGGCCGTTTGGTTGGAAGAGTTGGTTTTAAGACCTATGAGAATTACTTCACAGCTGGTGTGCACTGGTTTATCATCATTTACCTTATTTTAGTGAACATTGGAGCTCAGGTAAATAAGAACATTTATTTTGGTTTTGTGCCCTCTTCTTGGTATTTACATATTTTTTATACTGTATTTATTTAATTTATTAATATTAACATGTTTAATATATACATTAAGAGATTTATTTCAGAGATTTGGCTCATGAGGTTGTGCAGTCTAGCTGGTCAATGTGAAATCAGAAAGGCAGGCCTACAGGCTGGAACCTCAGGCAGGAGCTGACCCTGCAGTCTTGAAGCAAAATTTCTTCCTCCTCCAGGAAGCCTCAGGTTTTGTTCATCAGGCCTTTGACTGACTGGACAAGGCCACCACAGTGTTGAGGGTGATCTCCTCTACTTCAGTTCCGAGGATGATGTGAATCATATCCACTGAATACCTTCATAGCGACATCTAGACGAGGGTTTGGTTGAACCACTAGAGACTGGCCTGGCCAAGCTGACAAAGAAACTTGATCATCACAGTTTCTATCAAATTTTTTTTTCTTTGAAAAGTCCTGACTTTTATACTGTTTTTATTATGCTTTGCAGTCCATTTTGGTTTGCACTGAGTGAAATCTGTGAGGAAAATAAGTGAGGCTTACTTATTGAGGTGAGGTTTTGTTTGTATATAACAGAAAGATTCTAGGAAGAAAAAGAATGTCTTGTAAAGATATTAAAATGTAGCATGCCCTCCCCTGACCTGTGGTCATCTGGGGTGTGGGGCTTGGCACAAACCTGAGCTGGAAGGACCGTCTCCACGTTCTGGAGCCTTTCCATCTCCCAACCTAGTGAGCGGGGTGTGAGGCTCAGTGATGTCAGTGTGTGAGTGACTGTTGTTTCCTGCTCCAGGTTACCTATGTCCTGCAGGATTGGTGGCTTGCATACTGGTGAGTGATTCCTGGTCTGACCCAAAGGGCTGTGAAGTCTACATGAAGCCTCACTTTCCCACAGCAGGGGGGTTAGTTGGGGCTTGTTCAGCCTCTTCTTCTGACTCTCACATAGTTTCTCTGAAAAAGAAGTAAACTTCTGGCTGATGGAGTGAGACTATCCCCGTATTTGACCCTCAGCAGCTTCCTCAAATTCTTAGAGCTGACAGTTGTGATTCAAATGGACTTTTTATAAGGTAGACGGACACAGGGCCCAGTGAGCTGGGAACCATTTTCCACCATAAAACACGTCTTCTAAATCGAGGTTAATTTTTCTGTTATTTACCTAAATTCTATCTAGAGTGTAATATTTTTTCTTTGTCTTCCCTTTTCCCTAGGGCAAATGGACAGAGTACCCTATATGCCATGAAATATGGGAAAGGAAGGGTAATTGAGATACCTGATTCTGGCTGGTACTCAACAGTTCACTCAGGTAAATCATCTGGTCTGTTATACAAGAGTCTGAGGTGTTTACTAGGAGCCTGTGTGAACAACTAGAGCTCCCAGGAGTAATTCAGTAATGTCTTAACAGATGAAGAGTCTGAGTTGCATTTACTCTGTGAATTAATTAGAATGAGTATTTTTAAAATCTACTAGAAGAAAGTGGGTGCATGAAGACTCTTAATTTGCTCTGTACTGGATTTTGGTAGTTAAACCAGAATTGCATATTGAGAAAATCAGCCACTGGAAATATGTGCTATTGTCTATTTTAATGGGTTGCTTTAGCTAAAGCTTACATCATTACATGAATGGGCAAAGGGATTAGAAACGGATCCCTACCCTCTTGTTTGGATTCTTTCAATTCTTTCCGAATAAACCATGGCTTTTATTGATCCTGAAAGAAATCCTTTGGCAGCAAGTGTCCCATGTAAAAGTGTTATTCCCTTGTAGGTATGCAAACTCCCCTTCAGTACACTCATCTCTTGGGCTTCACTACTTAACAAAGAAGTTAAGCAGGGAGAAATCCAGTGTCTAGAAATTAGAATTCCTTCTCTTTCTTTCCTTGAGATCACAATATTATTGTGTCCTCAACTATGTGATTAATATCTGGCTTGCCAGGCCAATATTAACACAGCTCTCTGTGTTTTCACAGGAGTGCTTAGAATATATGTAGCATTATATACTTTTTAAAGGAAATCCTCACCTAAAATATTATATATTTCCACAGGAAACCTTCATACAAGCTTTCTACAAAGGTAGAGTGTGTTATGTTTGTTAGAACCCACTTATTGAAATTTGGTGTCTATTATGTTGATCACTTGCTGAGAAATGTGAATCTATTAGTTGTTTACCTTCTGAATTGAGGAACTATGGTAACTTAAAGAAAGATGGACTTATATTATATATTCATATAAGATGGTGTGTTAGTCGCTCAGTTGTGTCTGACTTTGTGACCCCATTGCCTGTGGCTCACCAGACTCCTCTGTCCATGGAGTTTCTCAGGCAAGAATACTGAGTGGGTTGTGATTTCCTACTCCAGGGGATCTTCCTGGCCCAGGGATCAAACCAGGGTCTCAATGCACTGCAGGCAAATTCTTTACCATCTGAACTGCCAGGGAAGCCCAGTAGGCTAAGGCAAATGCCCATTGATGGAATTCAGGAATTTGAACAGCTTTCAAAGCTGAAATAACAATGACACATCAGCTAAAGAGGAAAACAAAATATTTGATGGAATGTATATTACAGAGGTTTCTCCACTCTCTTTAGCATTGTGAATTCAAGAGATGTTAGGAGGGCTATTTTCATTTTTGTATGCATAGCAGGTACTAATTTATGTCATTAATAAAGTTAAATTTAGGTTATTGTATTCATTTCCAAATGCTTTGTGTTTCTTTTTTTAATTAATTTAATTGGAGGCTAATTACTTTACAATATTGTAGTGGTTTTTGCAATACATTGACATGAATCAGCCATGGGTGTACATGTGTTCCCCATCCTGAACCCCCTCCCACCCTCCCCATCCCATCCCTCAGGGTCATCCCAGTGCACCAGCACTGAGCACCCTGTCTTATGCATTGAACTTGGACTGGTGATATGTTTCACATATGATAATATATATGTTTCAATGCTATTCTCAAATCACCCCACCCTTGCCTTCTCCCATAGAGTGCAAAACACTGTTCTATACATCTGTGTCTCTTTTGCTGTCTCACATATAGGGTCATCATTACCATCTTTCTAAATTCCATATATATGCATTAATATTCTGTATTTGCTTTTCTTTCCAACTCACTTCACTCTGTATAACAGGCTCCAGTTTCATCCACCTTATTAGAACTGATTCAAATGCATTCTTTTTAATAGCTGAGTAATATTCCATTATGTATATATGCCACAGCTTTCTTATCCATTCATCTGCCAATGGACATCCAGGTTGCTTTCATGTCCTAGCTATTGTAAACATTGCTGCAATGAACATTGGGGTACATGTGTCTCTTTCAATTCTGGTTTCTTCGGTGTGTATGCACAGCAGTGGGATTGCTGGGTTGTATGGCAGTTCTATTTGAAGCTTTTTAAGGAATCTCCATACTATTCTCCATGGTGGCTGTACTAGTTTGCATTTCCACTAACAGTATAAGAGGGTTCCTTTTCCTTCACACCCTCTTCAGCATTTATTGTTTGTAAACTTTTGGATAGCAGCCATTTGACTGGAATGAGATGGTACCTCATTGTGGTTTTGATTTGCATGTCCCTGATAATGAGTGATGTTGAGCATCTTTTCTTTTTTTAAAATTTTATTTTATTTTTAAACTTTACAATATTGTATTGGTTCTGCCATATATCGAAATGAATCCACCACAGGTTTGTTAGCCATCTGTATGTCTTCTTTGGAGAAATGTCTGTTTAGTTCTTTGGCCCATTTTTTGATTGGGTCATTTATTTTTCTTGAATTGAACTGCAGGAACTGTTTCTATATTTTTGAGATTAATTCTTTGTCAGTTGCTTTATTTGCTATTATTTTCACCCATTCTGAAGGCTGTCTTTTCACCTTGCTAATAGTTTCCTTCATTGTGCAAAAGCTTTTAAGTTTAATTAGGTCCCATTTGTTTATTTTTGCTTTTATTTCCATTACTCTGGGAGGTGGGTCATAGAGGATCATGCTGTGATTTATGTCAGAGAGTGTTTTGCCTATGTTTTCCTCTAGGAGTTTTATAGTTTCTCATCTTACATTTAGATCTTTCTTCCATTTTGAGTTTATTTTTGTGTATGGTGTTAGAAAGTATTCTAATTCATTCTTTTACAAGTGGTTTACCAGTTTTCTCAGCACAACTTGTTAAAGAGATTGTCTTTTCTCCATTGTATATTCTTGCCTCCTTTGTCAAAGATAAGGTGTCCATAGGTATGTGGATTCATTTCTGGGTTTCTATTTTGTTCCATTGATCTATATTTCTGTCTTTGTGCCAGTACCATACTGTCTTGATGACTGTAGCTTTGTAGTATAGTCTGAAGTCAGGTAGGTTGATTCCTCCAGTTGCATTCTTCTTTGTCAAGATTGTTTTGGCTATTCGAGGTTTTTTGTATTTCCATACAAATTGTAAAATTATTTGTTCTAATTCTCTGAAAAATACCATTGGTAGCTTGATTGGGATTGCATTGAATCCATATATTGCTTTGGGTAGTAAACTCATTTTCACTATATTGATTCTTCTGATCCATTAACATGGTATATTTTCCCCTCTATTTGTGTCATCTTTGATTTCTTTCATCAGAGTTTTTTTTTAGTTTTCTATATATAGGTCTTTTGTTTCTTTAGGTAGATTTATTCCTAAGTATTTTATTCTTTTCATTGCAACAGTGAATGGAATTGTTTCTTTAATTTCTCTTTCTGTTTTCTCATTGTTAGTGTATAGGAATGCAAGGTATGTTAATTTTATATCCTTCAACTTTACTATATTCATTGATTAGCTCTTGTAATTTTCTGGTGGTGTCTTTATGGTTTTCTATGTAGAGGAACATGTCATCTGCACACAGTGAGAGTTTTACTTCTTTTCCAATCTGGATTCCTTTCATTTCTTTTTCTTCTCTGAGTGCTGTGGCCAAAACTTCCAAAACTGTGTTTAATAGTAGTGGTGAGAGTGGGAACCCCTGTCTTGTTTTTGCCTTTAGGGGAAATTCTGTCAGGTTTTCACCATTGAAGATAATGTTTGCTGTGAGTTTATCATATATAGCTTTTATTATGTTGAGGTATGTTCCTTCTATGGCTGCTTTCTGTAGAGTTTTTATCATAAATGGATGTTGAATTTTGTCAAAGGCTTTCTCTACATCTATTGAGATAATCATATGGCTTTTATTTTTCAATTTGTTAATGTGGTGTATCACATTGATTGATTTGTGGATATTAAAGAATCCTTGTATCCCTGGGATAAAGCCCACCTGGTCATGATGGTATGATTTTTTTTTTTAATAAGTTGTTGGATTTTGTTTGCTAGAATTTTGTTAAGGATTTTTGCATCTATGTTTATCAGTGATATTGGCCTTTAGTTTTCTCTTTTTGTGGCATCTTTGTCTGGTTTTGGTATTAAGGTGATGGTGACCTCATAGAATGAGTTTGGGAGTTTACCTTCCTCTGCAATTTTCTGGAAGAGTTTGAGTAGGATAGATGTTAACTCTTCTCTAAATTTTGGTAGAATTCAGCTGTGAAGCCATCTCATCCTGGGCTTTTGTTTGCTGGAATATTTCTGATTACAGTTTTGATTTCCATGCTTGTGATGTGTCTGTTAAGATTTTCTATTTCTTTCTGGTTCAGTTTTGGAAAGTTTTACTTTTCTAAGAGTTTGTCCGTTTCTTCCAAGTTGTCCATTTTGGGGGCATATAGTTGTGATAGCAGTCTCTTATGATTCTTTTGTCTGTTGTGATTTCCCATTTCTCCATTTTCATTTCTAATTTAGTTGATTTGATTCTTTGCCCTGCTTTTCTTGACTAGTCTGGCTAATGATTTGTCTATTTTATTTATCTTCTCAAAGAACCAGCTTTTAGCTTTGTTGATTTTTGCCATAGTCTCCTTTGTTTCTTTTTGATTAATTTCTCCCCTAATTTTTATGATTTCTTTCCTTCTACTAAACCTAGGGTTCTTTATTTCTTCCTTTTCTAGTTGCTTCAGTTGTAGAGTTAGATTATCTATTTGATTTTTCTCTTGTTTCTTGAGGTAAGCTTGTATTGCTATGAACCTTCCCTTTAGCACTGATTTTACTGAGTTCCAAAGGTTTTGGGGTGTCGTGCTTTCATTGTCATTTGTTTCTATGCATAGTTTGATTTGTTTTGTGATTTCTTCTGATTTGTTGGTTATTCAGAAGCGTGTTGTTTAGCCTCCTTATGTTTGTATTTTTAATAGTCCTTTTTTCCCCCTGTAGTTGATATCTAATCTTACTGCAAATATCTAATCTTGTGATCAGAAGAGATACTTAGAATGATTTCTTTCTTTCTTTCTTTTTTGTTTAATTTACTAAGGCTAGATTTATGGCCCAGGATGTGATCTATCCTGGAGAAGGGTCCATGTGCACTTGAGAAGAAGGTGAAAGTCATTGTTTTTGGATGAAATGTCCTATAGATATCAATTAAGTCTAACTGGTCCATTATATCATTTAAAGTTTGTGATTCCTTGTTAATTTTCTGTTTAGTTGATCTATCCATAGGTGTATTAAAGTCTCCCACTATTACTGTGTTGCTATTAATTTCCCTTTTCATACTTGTTAGGACCTTACATATTGTGGTGCTCCTATGTTGGGTGCATATATATTTATAATTGTTATATCTTCCTCTTGGATTGATCCATTAATCATTATGTAGTGTCCTTCTTTGTCTCTTTTCACAGTCTTTATTTCAAAGTCTATTTTATCTGATGTGAGTATTGCTACTCCTGCTTTCTTGTGGTCTCCATTTGCATTAAATATATTTTTACAGCCCTTCATTTTCAGTCTGTATGTGTCCCTTGTTTTGAGGTGGGTCTCTTGTAGACAGCATATGTAGAGGTCTTGCTTTTGTATCCATTCAGACCATCCCCATGGAAAAGAAATGCAAAAAAGCAAAATGGCTGTCTGGGGAGGCTTTACAAATAGCTGTGAAAAGAAGAGAAGCAAAAAGCAAAGGAGAAAAGGAAAGACATAAACATCTGAATGCAGAGTTCCAAAGAATAGCAAGAAGAGATAAGAAAGCCTTCCTCAGTGATCAATGCAAAGAAATAGTGGAAAACAACAGAATGGAAAAGACTAGAGATCTCTTAAAGAAAATTAGAGATACCAAGGGAACATTTCATGCAAAGATGGGCTCGATAAAGGACAGAAATGGTATGGACCTAACAGAAGCAGAAGATATTAAGAAGAGGTGGCAAGAATACACAGAAGAACTGTACAAAAAAGATCTTCACGACACAGATAATTACGATGATGTGATCACTGACCTAGAGCCAGACATCCTGGAATGTGAAGTCAAGTAGGCCTTAGAAAGCATCACTACGAACAAAGCTAGTGGAGGTGATGGAATTCCGGTTGAGCTATTTCAAATCCTGAAAGATGATGCTGTGAAAGTGCTGCACTCAATATGCCAGCAATTTGGAAAACTCAGCAGTGGCTACAGGACTGGAAAAGGTCAGTTTTCATTCCCATCCCAAAGAAAGGCAATGCCAAAGAATGCTCAAACTACCACACAATTGCACTCATCTCACACGCTAGCAAAGTAATGCTCAAAATTCTCCAAGCCAGGCTTCAGCAATATGTGAACTGCAAACTTGCTGATGTTCAAGCTGGTTTTAGAAAAGGCAGAGGAACCAGAGATCAAATTGCCAACATCCGCTGGATCATTGAAAAAGCAAGAGAGTTCCAGAAAAACATTGATTTCTGCTTTATTGACTATGGCAAAGCCTTTGACTGTGTGGATCACAATAAACTGTGGAAAATTCTGAAAGAGATGGGAATACCAGACCACCTGACCTGCCTCTTGAGAAATGTGTATGCAGGTCAGGAAGCAACAGTTGGAACTGGACATGGAACAACGCACTGGTTCCAAATAGGAAAAGGAGTACGTCAAGGCTGTATATTGTCACCCTGCTTATTTAACTTATAATCAGAGTACATCAGGAGAAATGCTGGACTGGAAGAAGCACAAGCTTGAATCAAGATTGCCGGGGGAAATATCAATAACCTCAGATATGCAGATGACACCACCCTTATGGCAGAAAGTGAAGAGGAACTCAAAAGCCTCTTGATGAAAGTGAAAGTGGAGAGTGAAAAAGTTGGCTTAAAGCTCAACATTCAGAAAACGAAGATCATGGCATCCGGTCCCATCATGTCATGGGAAATAGATGGGGAAACAGTGGAAACAGTGTCAGACTTTATTTTTGGAGGGCCCCCAAAATCACAGCAGATGGTGACTGCAGCCATGAAATTAAAAGACGCTTACTCCTTGGAAAGAAAGTTATGACCAACCTAGATAGCATATTCAAAAGCTGAGACATTACTTTGCCAACAAAGGTCCGTCTCGTCAAGGCTATGGTTTTTCCTGTGGTCATGTATGGAAGTGAGAGTTGGACTGTGAAGAAGGCTGAGCGCCGAAGAATTGATGCTTTTGAACTGCGGTGTTGGAGAAGACTCTTGAGAGTCCCTTGGACTGCAAGGAGATCCAACCAGTCCATTCTGAAGGAGATCAGCCCTGGGATTTCTTTGGAAGGAATGATGCTAAAGCTGAACCTCCAGTACTTTGGCCACCTCATGTGAAGAGTTGACTCATTGGAAAAGACTCTGATGCTGGGAGGGATTGGGGGCAGGAGGAGAAGGGGATGACAGAGGATGAGATGGCTGGATGGCATCACTGACTCGATGGACATGAGTCTGAGTGAACTCCGGGAGTTGGTGATGGACAGGGAGGCCTGGCATGTGGTCACAAAGAGTTGGACACGACTGAGTGACTGAACTGAACTGAACTGAGCTGGGCCCATCTTTGTCTTTTGATTGGGGCATTCAACCCATTTACATTTAAGGTAATTATTGATAAGTATGATCCCATTGCCATTTACTTTGTTGTTTGGGGTTTGAATTTATACACCTTTTCTGTGTTTTCTGTCTAAATAAGATCCTTTAGCATTTGTTGAGGAGAAGGCAATGGCACCCCACTCCAGTACTCTTGCCTGGAAAATCCCATGGACAGAGGAGCCTGGTGGGCTGCAGTCCATGTGGTCGCTAAGAGTCGGACACGACTGAGTGACTTCACTTTCACTTTTCACTTTCATGCATTGGAGAAGGAAATGGCAATCCATTCCAGTGTTCTTGCCTGGAGAATCCCAGGGATGGGGGAGCCTGGTGGGTTGCCGTCTATGGGGTCGCACAGAGTCAGACACGACTGAAGCGACTTAGCAGCAGCAGCAGCAGCATTTGTTGAATAGCTGGTTTGGTGGTGCTGAATTCTCTCAGGTTTTGCTTATCTGTAAAGCTTTTGATTTCTCCTTCATATATGAATGAGATCCTTGATGGGTATAGTAATCTGGGTTGTAGGTTTTTCTCTTTCATTGCTTTAAGTATGTCCTGCCATTCCCTTCTGGCCTGAAGAGTTTCTATTGAAAGATCAGCTGTTATCCTTATGAGAATCCCCTTGTGTGTTATTTGTTGTTTTCCCCTTGCTGCTTTTAATAATTGTTCTTTTTGTTCGATATTGGTTAATTTGATTAATATGTGTCTGGGATATTTCACCTGAGGTTTACCCTGTTTGGGACTCTCTGGGTTTCTTGGACTTTGGTGACTATTTCCTTCTCCATTTTAGGGAAGTTTTCAACTATTATCTCCTCAAGTAGTTTCTCATGGCCTTTCTTTTTGTCTTCTTCTTCTGGGACTCCTATGATTTGAATGTTGGGGCATGTGACATTGTCCCATGGGTCTCTGAGGTTGTCCTCATTTCTTTTAATTCTTTTTTCTTTTTTTCTCTCTGCTTCATTTATTTCCACCATTCTATCTTCCACCTCACTTATCCTATCTTCCACCTCACTTATCCTATCTTCTGCCTCAGTTATTCTACTGTTGGCTCCATCCAGAGTGCTTTTGATCTCAGTTATTGCATTATTCATTATTGATTGACTCTCTTTTATTTTTTCTAGGTCCTTGTTAAATATTTTGCACATCTTCTCAATCCTTGTCTCCAGACTATATATATGTAACTCTGTTTTGTTCACAAAATTTTGGATCATTTTTCCTATCATTATTCTGAATTCATTTTCAGGTAGATTCCCTATCTCCTCCTCTTTTGTTTCATTTGTTGTGCATTTATCATGTTCCTTTACCTGCTGAATATTTTTCTGCCTTTTCATCTAGTTTAGATGTCTGTGTTTGGGGTGGCCTTTCTGTATGCTGGAACTTTGTGTTTCCTCTTTATTGTGGAGGTTCCTCCCTGTGGGTGTGGTTGGAGGAGTGGCTTGTCAAGGTTTCCTGGTTAGGGAAGCTTGCGTCAGTGTTCTGGTGGGTGGAGCTGGATCTCTTCTCTCTGGAGTGCAATGAAGTGTCCTGTAGTGAGTTTTGAGTTGTCTATGGGTTTGGTGTGACTTTGGGCAGCCTGTATTTTAATGCTCAGTGCTATGTTCCTGTGTTGCTGGAGAATTAGCTTGGTATGTCTTGCTCTGGAACTTGTTGGCTCTTGGGTGGAGCTTGGTTTCATTGTAGTTATGAAGGCTTTTGGATGAGCTCTTGTTCATTAATGTTCCCTGGAGTCAGGAGTTTTCTGGTGTTCTCAGGTTTTGGATTTAAGCCTCCTGTCTCTGGCTTTCAGTCTTATTCTACATTAGCCTGAAGACTTCTCCATCCATACAGCACCAATGCTAAAACATGTAGGTTAAAAGAGAAAAGATTCTCCACAGTGAGGGACACCCAGAGAGGTTCACAGAGTTACATGGAGAAGAGAAGAGGAAGGAAGGAGATAGAGGTGACCAGGAGGAGAAGAGGATGAATCAAAAGGGGAGACAGAAATCTAGCCAGTAATCAAATTCTTATGTGCTGTCCACAGCCTGGAACATCCAGAGAGTTTCACAGAGTTACACAGAGAAGAGAGAGGGAGGAAGGAGATAGAGGTGACCAAGAAGAGAACATGGGGTGTCAAAAGGCAAGAGACAGATCTAGCCAGTGATCATTTCCCTAAGTGTTCTCCAAAGCTCAGAATACCCAAAGAGATTCACAGAGTTGAGTAGAGAAGAGGTGGGAGGGAGGAAATGGATGTGACCTGGGGGAGAACAAGGAGAGTCAAAAGAGGGAGAGGGCAATCAAGCCAGTAATCACACTCCTAAGTAAAAATGGATACTGAAGATTGGATTCTTAAAGGTACAAAATTGATAACAAATACCCAAAAGAAAAGATTGAAAATCAAGAGTAGAGGATAAACTCTCAAAAATACAATATTAAAAAAAAATCACAAAAATTATAAAAAGTATATATGAAATTTGCTTTAAAAATAGGTTCTTTTTTGCTAGATAGTTCAGTTCAGTCCAGTCACTCAGTCGTGTCCGACTCTTTGCAACCCCATGAATCACAGCACGCCAGGCCTCCCTGTCCATCACCAACTCCCGGAGTTCACCCAGACTCATATCCATCGAGTCAGTGATGCCATCCAGCCATCTCATCCTCTGTCGTCCCCTTCTCCTCCTGCCCCCAATCCCCCCCAGCATCAGAGTCTTTTCCAGTGAGTCAACTCTTCACATGAGGTGGCCAAAGTACTGGAGGTTCAGCTTTAGCATCATTCCTTCCAAAGAAATCCCAGGGCTGATCTCCTTCAGAATGGACTGGTTGGATCTCCTTGCAGTCCAAGGGACTCTCAAGAGTCTTCTCCAACACCACAGTTCAAAAGCATCAATTCTTCGGCACTCAGCCTTCTTCACAGTCCAACTCTCACATCCATACATGACCACAGGAAAAACCATAGCCTTGACTAGACGAACCTTTGTTGGCAAGGTAATGTCTCTGTTTTTGAATATGCTATCTAGGTTGGTCATAACTTTCCTTCCAAGGAGTAAGCATCTTTTAATTTCATGGCTGAAGTCACCATCTGCAGTGATTTTTGAGCCCCCAAAATAAAGTCTGACACTGTTTCCACTGTTTCCCCATCTATTTCCCATGAACTGATGGGACCAGATGCCATGATTTTTGTCTTCTCAACGTTGATCTTTAAGCCAACTTTTTCACTCTCCACTTTCACTTTCATCAAGATAATAGTGGGTTATAAAAATGAAAATTAATGGAGTAATAAAGTAGTTAGAATTAAAAAATTTAAAAAATGATAATAAAATATATCTAGGAATTTCTCTGGAGCTATTGCAGGCAGTGATGGATGGGTCATTTCAGTTTCAGATAATTCCTTGTTCTAGCTTATACTTCCTCTCAAGGTCTATAGGCCCCTTCCAATGTAGTCAGTGCTAACTACAGGGTTTTAATCTGTTGCACCTGTCACTTCCAAAGCTGTTCCCTCTGTTTATTTTGGTGGCTTTTGTTTGCGAGTCTCTTCGGTGTCTAATTTCTGCCCTGACACAAGGTGGCGAAGGTGGTCACTTATTTAGGCTCACTTGTTCAGTTGTGCTGTGGGGAGGGAGGAACACTGCAAACAAATATCACTGGCGTGTGTGGGGAGTGCTCGCATTGTCTGGACCACACTGGGTTTGCCCCCACTCATGGAGACTGTGCTTTCCCTGTCTACACTGCTCAGGCTCTGCAGGGGAACTGTCCAAGCGGGTCCTGGGTTGCGTGCACTTCCCAGGTCTAAGCTGCTCAGGTTCAGGTTCTCAGGTACTCCACAAAGGCACATACTTGGTTGGGCCTGTGTTTTGTGCCCTTCCCAGGTCCGAGCAGCTCAGGTGACGAGGCGCTTGGGGAGCACACTCCCCAAGTGTGCAGTGTGTCTCATCGCCTCCCCGGTCCCAGCCACTTGGTTTCCTGGGAGCGTAGTGGGAGCACCGTCCCACGTGTGCTGTGTGTCTCCTCTGGGGAGCTGATCTCTGGCTGTGACCCTCCTGTTGGATGTCAACCGTCCAGTTTCCCAGGAACATTTGGTTAGCAACTGGGAGCCTGCTTGCAGTTTGGTGGAGGATGCCATCTCTGGGGCCGAGATTGCCCCTTTCCAGCTCTGGCTGTCACCCGCCTGCCTCTCTGCCTCTCACGGGGGATGGGCCAGTCCGCAGCAGGCTAGCTCTCCTCTGGTATTCACTCAGTCCTTTGTTCTGTGAGTGGGCCTGGCAGTGCCTTAGGTTAGAGCTTTTCATGGGAAAGTTCTCTCTCGCTCTTTCTTTTTTTCTCTCTGGCTATCCCACAGTTTGGGTTGCTGTCTCATGTTAGCTCCCTGAGATTGTCCTTAGGGCATTCAGGCCTGGTCCTTACCCTAAGCAATGCAGCCCGTGCCTTCCTGTTCAGCCCCCGCTTGCTGATGGCAGATGCGAGCATCTGGGCTACTTCTCTGCTGGGAGTTGTGGTTAGGCACATAATCTGTGGGTTTTATTTACTTATTTATTTCCCTCCCAGTTATGTTGCCCTCTGAGATTCCAAAACTGCCCACCTACCTGCTGGTAAGAGTGTTTTCCTGGTGTTTGGAAACTTCTCCTCTTTTACAACTCCCTCCCCAGGACGGATCTCTGTTCTCTACCTCTTTTGTCTCTCTTTTTGTCTTTTATATTTTGTCCTACCTCCTTTTGAAGACAATGGGCTGCCTTTCTGGGTGGCTGATGTCCTCTGCCAGCATTCAGAAGTTGTTTTGTGAAATTAGCTCAGCATTCAAATGATCTTTTGATGAATTTGTGGGGGAGAAAGTGGTCTCCTTGTCCCAGTCCTCTGCCATTTTAGAACCACCCCCATGCTTTGTGTTAAAAAAAGAAAGTATAGCGTGATGCATCCAGAAGTACAGCGTAAAGATCTGGGCGTCCTCGGAGGCACCTGAATGGTCTCAGAGAAAAAATAAATAAATAAATAAAACAGTGAGAGATTACTTGCTCATTTTGATTAATTATCTCATGGTAAAATATAGTACATGTTTTCTTTTTAATTTAATTTTATTTTTAAACTTTACATAATTGTATTAGTTTTGCCAAATATCAAAATGAATCCGCCACAGGTATACATGTGTTCCCCATCCTGAACCCTCTTCCCTCCTCCCTCCCCATACCATCCCTCTGGGTCGTCCCAGTGCACTAGCCCCAAGCATCCAGTATCGTGCATCGAACCTGGACTGGCAACTCGTTTCATACATGATATTTTACATGTTTCAATGCCATTCTCCCAAATCTTCCCACCCTCTCCCTCTCCCACAGAGTCCATAAGACTGTTCTATACATCAGTGTCTCTTTTGCTGTCTCGTACACAGGGTTATTGTTACCATCTTTCTAAATTCATATATATATGCGTTAGTATACTGTATTGGTGTTTTTCTTTCTGGCTTACTTCACTCTGTATAATAGGCTCCAGTTTCATCCACCTCATTAGACCTGATTCAAATGTATTCTTTTTAATGGCTGAGTAATACTCCATTGTGTATATGTACCACAGCTTTCTTATCCATTCATCTGCTGATGGACATCTAGGTTGCTTCCATGTCCTGGCTATTATAAACAGTGCTGCGATGAATATTGGGGTACATGTGTGTCTTTCCCTTCTGGTTTCCTCAGTGTGTATGCCCAGCAGTGGGATTGCTGGATCATAAGGCAGCTCTATTTCCAGTTTTTTAAGGAATCTCCACACTGTTCTCCATAGTGGCTGTACTAGTTTGCATTCCCACCAACAGTGTAAGAGGGTTCCCTTTTCTCCACACCCTCTCCAGCATTTATTATTTGTAGACTTTTGGATTGCAGCCATTCTGACTGGTGTGAGATGGTACCTCATTGTGGTTTTGATTTGTATTTCTCTGATACTGAGTGATGTTGAGCATCTTTTCATGTGTTTGTTAGCCATCTGTGTGTCTTCTTTGGAGAAATGTCTATTTAGTTCTTTGGCCCATTTTTTGATTGGGTCATTAATTTTTCTGGAGTTGAGCTGTAGGAGTTGCTTGTATATTTTTGAGATTAGCTGTTTGTCAGTTGCTTCATTTGCTATTATTTTCTCCCATTCTGAAGGCTGTCTTTTCACCTTGCTAATAGTTTCCTTTGATGTGCAGAAGCTTTTAAGGTTAATTAGGTCCCATTTGTTTATTTTTGCTTTAATTTCCAATATTCTGGGAGGTGGGTCATAGAGGATCCTGCTGTGATGTGTGTCAGAGAGTGTTTTGCCTATGTTCTCCTTTAGGAGTTTTATAGTTTCTGGTCTTACATTGAGATCTTTAATCCATTTTGAGTTTATTTTTGTGTATGGTGTTAGAAAGTGTTCTAGATTCATTCTTTTACAAGTGGTTGACCAGTTTTCCCGGCACCACTTGTTAAAGAGATTGTCTTTAATCCATTGTATATTCTTGCCTCCTTTGTCAAAGATAAGGTGTCCATATGTGCGTGGATTTATCTCTGGGCTTTCTATTTTGTTCCATTGATCTATATGTGTGTCTTTGTGCCAGTACCATACTGTCTTGATGACTGTGGCTTTGTAGTAGAGCCTGAAGTCAGGTAGGTTGATTCCTCCAGTTTCATTCTTCTTTCTCAAGATCGCTTTGGCTATTCGAGGTTTTCTGTATTTCCATACAAATTGTGAAATTATTTGTTCTAGCTCTGTGAAGAATACTGTTGGTAGCTTGATAGGGATTGCATTGAATCTATAAATTGCTTTGGGTAGTATACTCATTTTCACTATATTGATTCTTCCAATCCATGAACATGTTATATTTCTCCATCTATTAGTGTCCTCTTTGATTTCTTTCACCAGTGTTTTATAGTTTTCTATGTATAGGTCTTTAGTTTCTTTAGGTAGATATATTCCTAAGTATTTTATTCTTTCCGTTGCAATGGTGAATGGAATTGTTTCCTTAATTTCTCTTTCTGTTTTCTCATTATTAGTGTATAGGGATGCAAGGGATTTCTCTGTGTTGATTTTATACCCTGAAACTTTACTATAGTCATTGATTAGTTCTAGTAATTTTCTGGTGGAGTCTTTAGGGTTTTCTATGTAGAGGGTCATGTCATCTGCAAACAGTGAGAGTTTTACTTCTTCTTTTCCAATTTGGATTCCTTTTATTTCTTTTTCTGCTCTGATTGCTGTGGCCAAAACTTCCAAAACTATGTTGAATAGTAATGGTGAAAGTGGGCACCTTTGTCTTGTTCCTGTCTTTAGAGGAAATGCATTCAATTTTTCACCATTGAGGATAATGTTTGCTGTGGGTTTGTCATATATAGCCTTTATTATGTTGAGGTATGTTCCTTCTATTCCTGCTTTCTGGAGAGTTTTTATCATAAATGGATGTTGAATTTTGTCAAAGGCTTTCTCTGCATCTATTGAGATAATCATATGGTTTTTATTTTTCAATTTGTTAATGTGGTGTATTACATTGATTGATTTGCAGATATTGAAGAATCCTTGCATCCCTGGGATAAAGCCCACTTGGTCATGGTGTATGATCTTTTTAATGTGTTGTTGGATTCTGATTGCTAGAATTTTGTTTAGGATTTTTGCATCTATGTTCATCAGTGATATTGGCCTGTAGTTTTCTTTTTTGTGTGGGATCTTTGTCAGGTTTTGGTATTAGGGTGATGGTGGCCTCATAGAATGAGTTTGGAAGTTTACCTTCCTCTGCAATTTTCTGGAAGAGTTTGAGCAGGATAGGTGTTAGCTCTTCTCTAAATTTTGGTAGAATTCAGCTGTGAAGCCGTCTGGACCTGGGCTTTTGTTTGCTGGAAGATTTTTGATTACAGTTTCAATTTCCGTGCTTGTGATGGGTCTGTTAAGATTTTCTATTTCTTCCTGGTCGAGTTTTGGAAAGTTGTACTTTTCTAAGAATTTGTCCATTTCTTCCACGTTGTCCATTTTATTGGCATAGAATTGTTGATAGTAGTCTCTTATGATCCTTTGTATTTCTGTGTTGTCTGTTGTGATCTCTCCGGTTTCATTTCTAATTTTATTGATTTGATTTTTCTCCCTTTGTTTCTTGATGAGTCTGGCTAATGGTTTGTCAATTTTATTTATCCTTTCAAAGAACCAGCTTTTGGTTTTGTTGATTTTTGCTATGGTCTCTTTTGTTTCTTTTGCATTTATTTCTGCTCTAATTTTTAAGATTTCTTTCCTTCTACTAACCCTGGGGTTCTTCATTTCTTCCTTTTCTAGTTGCTTTAGGTGTAGAGTTAGGTTATTTATTTGACTTTTTTCTTGTTTCTTGAGGTGTGCCTGTATTGCTATGAACTTTCCCCTTAGGACTGCTTTTACTGTGTCCCACAGGTTTTGGGTTGTTGTGTTTTCATTTTCATTCGTTTCTATGCAAATTTTGATTTCTTTCTTGATTTCTTCTGTGATTTGTTGGTTATTTAGCAGCATGTTGTTCAGCCTCCATATGTTGGAATTTTTAATAGTTTTTCTCCTGTAATTGAGGTCTAATCTTACTGCATTGTGGTCAGAAAAGATGCTTGGAATGATTTCTATTTTTTTGAATTTACCAAGGCTAGCTTTATGGCCCAGGATGTGATCTATCCTGGAGAAGGTTCCATGTGTGCTTGAGAAAAAGGTGAAATTCATTGTTTTGGGATGAAATGTCCTATAGATATCAATTAGGCCTAACTGGTCTATTGTATCATTTAAAGTTTGTGTTTCCTGGTTAATTTTCTGTTTAGTTGATATATCCATAGGTGTGAGTGGGGTATTAAAGTCTCCCACTATTATTGTGTTATTGTTAATTTCTCCTTTCATACTTGTTAGCATTTGTCTTACATACTGTGGTGCTCCTGTGTTGGGTGCATATATATTTATAATTGTTATATCTTCTTCTTGGATTGATCCTTTGATCATTATGTAGTGACCTTCTTTGTCTCTTTTCACAGCCTTTGTTTTAAAGTCTATTTTATCTGATATGAGTATTGCTACTCCTGCTTTTTTTTGGTCCCTATTTGCATGGAACATCTTTTTCCAGCCCTTCACTTTCAGTCTGTATGTGTCCCCTGTTTTGAGGTGGGTCTCTTGTAGACAATATATGTAGGGGTCTTGTTTTTGTATCCATTCATCCAGTCTTTGTCTTTTGGTTGGGGCATTCAACCCATTTACGTTTAAGGTAATTACTGATAAGTATGATCCCGTTGCCATTTACTTTATTGTTTTGGGTTCGAATTTATACACCTTTTTTGTGTTTCCTGTCTAGAGAATATCCTTTAGTATTTGTTGGAGAGCTGGTTTGGTGGTGCAGAATTCTCTCAGCTTTTGCTTGTCTGAAAAGCTTTTGATTTCTCCTTCATACTTGAATGAGATCCTTGCTGGGTACAATAATCTGGGCTGTAGGTTATTTTCTTTCATCATTTTAAGTATGTCTTGCCATTCCCTCCTGGCTTGAAGAGTTCCTATTGAAAGATCAACTGTTATCCTTATGGGAATTCCCTTGTGTGTTATTTGTTGTTTTTCCTTGCTGCTTTTAATATTTGTTCTTTGTGTTTGATCTTTGTTAATTTGATTAATATGTGTCTTGGGTGTTTAGTCTTGGTTTTATCCTGTTTGGGACTCTCTGGGTTTCTTGGACTTGGGTGATTATTTCCTTCCCCATTTTAGGAAGTTTTCCACTATTATCTCCTCAAGTATTTTCTCATGGTCTTCTTTTTGTCTTCTTCTTCTGGGACCCCTATGATTGAATGTTGTAGCATTTAATATTGTCTTGGAGGTCTCTGAGATTGTCCTCATTTCTTTTAATTCGTTTTTCTTTTATCCTCTCTGATTCATTTATTTCTACCATTCTATCTTCTAATTCACTAATCCTATCTTCTGCCTCTGTTATTCTACTATTTGTTGCCTCCAGAGTGTTTTTAATTTCATTTATTGCATTATTCATTGTATATTGACTCTTTTTATTTCTTCTAGGTCCTTGTTAAACCTTTCTTGCATCTTCTCAATCCTTGTCTCCAGGCTATTTATCTGTGATTCCATTTTAATTTCAAGATTTTGGATCAATTTCACTATCATTATTTGGAATTCTTTATCAGGTAGATTCCCTATCTCTTCCTCTTTTGTTTGGTTTGGTGGGCATTTATCCTGTTCCTTTATCTGCTGGGTATTCCTCTGTCTCTTCATCTTGTTTAAATTGCTGCGTTTGGGAGTCCTTTCTGTATTCTGGCAGTTTGTGGAGTTCTCTTTATTGTGGCTTTTCCTCACTGTGTGTGGGTTTTACAGGTGGCTTGTCAAGGTTTCCTGGTTAGGGAAGCTTGTGTCAGTGTTCTGGTGGGTGGAGCTGTATTTCTTCTCTCTGGAGTGTAATGAAATGTCCAGTAATGAGTTATGAGATGTCTATGGTTTTGGGGTGACTTTGGGCAGCCTGTATCTTGAAGCTCAGGGCTGTGTTCCTTTGTTGCTGGAGAATTTGCTTGGTGTGTCTTGCCCTGGAACTTGTTGGCCCTTGTATGGTGCTTGGTTTCAGTGTCAGTATGGAGGCGTTTGATGAGCTCCTGTCAAATAATGTCCCTTGGAGTCAGGAGTTCCCTGGAGTCAGGGTTTGGACTTAAGCTTCCTGCTTCCAGTTATCGGTCTTATTTTTACAGTAGCTTCAAAACTTCTCCTTCTATACAGCACCATTGATAAAACATCTACATTAAAGATGAAAAGTTTCTCTACTGTGAGGGTCACTCAGAGAGCTTCACAGCGTTACATGGAGAAGAGAAGAGGGAGGAGGGAGTTAGAGGTGACCCAAATGAGATGAGGTGGACCCAATAGTGGAGAGAGTGGGCTAGCCAGTAGTCACTTACTTATGTGCACTCCACAACTGGACCACTCAGAGATGTTCACGGAGTTATACATAGAAGAGAAGAAGGAGGAAGGAGACAGAGGTGGCCTGAAGGATAAAAGGGGGGAATGAAAAGGGGGGAGGCAGATCCAGCCAGTAATCAGTTCCCTAAGTGTTCTCCACCGTCTGGAACACACAGAAATTCACAGAGTTGGGTAGAGTGGAGAGGGGTTAGGGAGGAGACACAGGCGACCTGGTGGAGAAAAAGGAGAGTCCAAAGGGAGATAGAGCAGTCAAGCCAGTAATCTCGCTCCCTAGTGAAAAATGGGTCCTGAAGATTGGGTTCTTAAAGGTACAAAATTGATAACAAATACATAAAAGCAAAAATTAAAAACCTAAAGTAGATTTTGGAATTTCAAAAATACGATATTAAAGAAAAGAAGAAGGAAAAGAAAGAGAGAAAAAACGAACAAAGAAAAACAAACAAGGTCGTGAAAATTATAAAGAAAATACAGGTACAAAATTGATAACTAATACCAAAAAGCAAAAATTAAAAATCTAGAGTAGAGTTTGGAATTTCAAAAATACAATGTTAAAAAAAAGGAAGAAGAAAAATGAAGAGAGAAAACAAACAAACAAACAAAAACAATGTCGCAAAAATTATAAAGAAAATACAGGTACAAAATTGATATCAAATACCATAAAGCATAAATTAAAAATCTAGAGTAGAGTTTGGAATTTCAGGTATACAATGTTATATAAAAGAAGAAGAGAAAGAAACAGAGGAAGAAAAAAAAAAGTCACAGAAATTATAAAAAAACTATAGGTACAAAATTGATAACATATACCAAAAAGCTAAAATTAAAAATCTGGAGTAGAGTTTGAAATTTCAAAAATACAATGTTAAAGAAAAGAAGAAAAAAAACAAAAAAAAAAAAACAAAACAAGGTCAAAAAATTATAAAATATATATATATGAAGTTTGCTGAAGAAGAAAAAAATAGGGTTTTTTTTTTTTTTTTTTGCAAAGTAATAGGTTATAAAAGTGAAAATTGAAGGAACAATAGAGGACTTAAAATTTAAAAAAAAAAAAAAAAAAGAAAAGAAAGAAAGAATGATCGTAAAAATAGTAAAAATATATCTAGGACTTTCTCTGGTTTTGTTGTGAGTATTGTGGGTTCAGTTCATTTTTGGCTAGTTCCTTGGTCTGACTTATATTTCTCAAGATCTATAGGCCCCTTCCTATGTAGTCCGTAGTAACCATGGGGTTTTAATCTATTGCCTGTAGCTTCCAAGGCGTTTCCCTCTGTTATAGCTTCTTCTGATTGCTGGTCTCTTCAGTGTCTGGTTTCCGCCCTGACACAAAAGGGAAGGTGGAGGACACTTTTTTTTTTTTTTTTTTTTAAAGCTCACTTATTCAGTCGCGCTGTGGGGAGGGAGGGAGGGATGCTGCAAACAAACAACACTGGCGTGCACTCGCAGTGCCTCAACCACACTGGGTCTGCCCCCACTCACGGCATGTGTAGCCTCCCTGTCCACACTGCTCGGGCTCTAGGTTGTTCCGCCAGGAACAATCCAAGGCTGGCCCTGGGCTGCATGCACCTCCCAGGTCCAAGCCGCTCAGGTTCAGGCACTCGGGTAGTCCTCAGAGGCACAGACTCAGTTGGGCCTGCGTTTTGTGCTCTTCCCAGGTCCGAGCAGCTCAGGTGATGAGGTGTTTGGCGAGCGCCAATGCTGCGACTTATCGCCTCCCCGCCACTCGGTTATCTGGGTGTAAAGCCGGCGCACCTTCTCAGGCAGATGTTGACCGTCCAGACCCCCAAGAAGTTTTAGTTAGCAAAGAAGCCTGCTTACAGTTTTACAGATAATGTCTCTCTGGGGCTACAATTGCCCCCTTCTGGCTCTGGCTGCCTGTCACCAGAGGGGGAAGGTCTGCAGCCGGCTATCTCTGTTCAGTCCTTTGTTCCGTGCATGGGCCTGGCGGTGTCTTAGGTTAGGGCTGGCTTTTCGCATGGTAGATATCCCACAGTATGGTTTGCTAGCCCAAATTATTTCGCTCAGATAGTGCTCAGGGTATTCAGGCCAGATTCTTACTCTAAGCGATGCAGCCCACGCTGCGCCTCCCTGCTCAGCCCCCACTTGCTACTGGCGTGTGCAGGCGTCTGCGCTGCTTCTCCGCTGGGGGAGTTACTGTAGGGCTCGCAATCTGCGAGTTTTAATTGTTTATTTATCTTTTCTCCCTATTATGTTGCCCTCTGTGCTTCCAAAGCTTGGCACAGTTTCGGCAGTGAGAAGGTTTCCTGGTGTTTGGAAACTTCTCTCTTTTTAAGACTCCCTTCCCGGGATGGAACTCTGTCCCTCCCTCTTTTATCTCTGTTTTTGTCTTTTATATTATTTCCTACCTCCTTTCGAAGAGTTAGGTTGCTTTTCTGGGTGCCTGATGTCCTCTGCCGGCATTCAGAAGTTGTTTTGTGGAATTTACTCGATGTTTAAATGCTCTTTTGATGAATTTGTGGGGGAGAAAGTGTTCTCCCCGTCCTACTCCTCTGCCATTTTGGCTCCTCCTCCCACATGTTTTCTTGTAATTCAATTATTGAAGAGATTGTCTGCTTGCAACTTAATATGGTCTTTTTATACTCTTTAAAGCTGCTTGGGCATGGAAATAGTTACTTTACATGGAAGTAAATTTCCATATACATTTACCATTTATAAGGAAATGGTAAGTCATCTCTCTTATTCCCTTTTAATTCATGGTGGTATCAAAACATTTCTCAGTTTTAGATTATGGGACATGTTGTAAATAATGAGATTTGAAATATGGCAAAAGGAAGATACTAGTTTTTATCATTTTCTTTCTTCTGAGGTTTTATTAGTACTTGTAATTGGATTAGGAAAATCTGAGTTTGTATTTTACACCTGATTTTTTTCTCATGTTGTTTCTATTTAATAAGAGAACCATACTTATTTTTATATTCTTCTTTGTAAATATACCTAGTGAATGTATTAAACTCAAATAGAATCCATTATATATTTATTCTATAGTCTATAGGTGAATTTATATATAAATTATATTTATAGAATAAAGCGCATAACATTTTTGTAAGCTGTCTGCCATGCTTTCACATAATTGAAGGAAAGACAGAGATCTTTTGCTGAGTGATGCTGCTTTATTTCAGTTCTAACCATAGGTATCATCCTTTATGGCATCATAAGATCTTTGTTGATATTCTACGTCCTTGTTAATTCTTCACAAACTTTGCACAACAAAATGTTGGAGTCCATTTTCAGAGCGCCAAAGCTGTTCTTCGATAGAAATCCAATAGGTAAGTCAGACACCAAGTTTCTCAGTAAGTATGTCTTATTAATGCATTTAGTTCCTGATTACATTTGATATTTGACAATGGATGAGATACTTAGAAGATAATCACTGTGCATATTGATCTATTTTCTACATAAAACTTTACTGATCTGAATATGGGGGCATATAAGTTTTTATTCCAATTTTAGTGTGTGTGTAAAGATAAATGTTCACTTTGCAGAATGACTTAGAAACCCATTTGTTATGTGGCATATAAAATATCCTATGTTAGATGCAAACATGTTTTAATGTTGTTGACTAGTTTCTAAAAGCTGGCTGTGTCATACAGTGTTAAGTTAGGCTGTTGTCTAGATAGGACCTTCTTACAATGAATCTGCAAGAGACAGGCTGTGTGTTTCTTTCTTTTCCCATCCATTTCTGGAATCACAGAGCTCTGACATATGCCCATGCATTGAGGTTTACATAAAAATAGTAATAAAAATTCATTAAAATATCAAATTGGTAAAATGTAAGCATCTTTTTCAAAGAAACTAACTTTATAGTTTTACAGTGGACACTTGGTGACATGTAAGACCCTTTGTAGTACATAGCACATGGATCTTCAGTAGTAAGTTTCTCAATATGAGTGTCCCTGGAGGTTTCTCAGTGGTTTTTTCTTCCACCTTGAGGCCTTTGACTTGTTTTGCTTCTAAAGGTAGCCTCCTGACCTGGGTTTCTATGAAGCGTTATTTCATCAGTGTACATGCTCCTTTGTTCAGTTGGTTGGACTTGTGCTGAGGTCCAGGGCAGCTTTATTTTTGTAGGCGATGATTGACAGGACTTGTTGAGGCAGGTATGTGGACTGGAGGGAGGATAGGAGTAGCCTTGGCCTGGCCATCAACTCACCATGTGACCAAGGCCAAAGCAGATGGATCCTATTGGACAGGCAAATCTCAAGGCAGGATGTGGTCTGTCTTGATTTAAAAGTGTGACTCTGCCTGAAGTCAGCTGCCTGGGTTCAGTCCTGGTGCTAGTTACAAATGGTAATAGTAGGTTATAGTTATATTAATATAATTCTTATGTGCTGGTTACTTAATTTCTTTGTGTCTGTTTTCTTATCTCTAAATGGGGATTCTATTAATACACTTTTTGACTGTGTTAGAAATAAGCTTATTGATATACTCACAACACTTAGCTCATGGTCAGTGACTAGTGAACCTTACTGATGACGAGGAAATGCTATCTGGGAACTTCCTTTCTTGTGAAATGGGAGTAATTTCACATGCCCTTCCTGTTTCACAAGACTCTTGTGAGGATTAATGCAAACTATTCAGGGAAGCATCTTGTGTAGATGTATTCAAAACATATTGTTTGGTCCAGGTAGTGAGCCAAGCACAGAATGGTTAACTACAAAGGCCCATACAGATCTCATTTTATTATGAAGCTGTAGTGAGGAAGTATTTGGAGAAGTCCATACTATTATGGCTGTGAAGTTGCTCCACTTTGTCAGTTAACGTAAAAACTATGGGCATCAAGTTGGGAGCCTCTGTTATTTCAGCCTCTGGGTGCTCATGACCACAGTTAACCAGGTTTTTCATGTTTAAGACCTGTAGGCTTCTCCAAATGCTGATTTATTTATTATTCAAGGATTTGGGATCAAGTTTAAATCTTCAAAGTCTCTAATCTTAGAGCAGTCAGCACACTGGTGCTTGTCTTCCTCCCCTTCCTCTATCTCTTAGCAGAATCTCATTCTTTCAGGAAAATAGAAGCCCAAATAAGTATTATACTGCAAAGATTATAGGCCTGCTTTGCACAAAATGCTTCAGGGCCATCAATTATTTACTCCTTCAGTGATATATTCAGTTGAACTCTTTCCTATAGTTTATTGTCAAAGTAAAATTTACAATAGATTATTTATGGTGGACTTGATTGCTGGTTTGTGATCACATGAAGAGAAAACCACATGTATTTATACTTTGGAAGCTCTGGTTCCTAGAACCAGACTATCTAAGCTTCCAAATTCTGTGTCTGTCAATCAAGGAAATGAAACCGTCAGACATGTAATACATTTCCCTGGGGTTTAGTTGAGCATTGAAGGCAAATCGTGGTGCTTATGTGGGTGAAATATTTGGTGCCTAATAGTTTTGTCTTTGGAAAAGGCAATGGCACCCCACTCCAGTACTCTTGCCTGGAAAATCCCATGGACAAAGGAGCCTGGAAGGCTGCAGTCCATGAGGTCGCTAAGAGTCGGACATGACTGAGCGACTTCACTTTCACTTTTCACTTTCATGCATTGGAGAAGGAAATAGCAACCTACTCCAGTGTTCTTGCCTGGAGAATCGCAGGGATGGGGGAGCCTGATGGGCTGCCGTCTATGGGGTCACACAGAGTCGGACACGACTGAAGTGACTTAGCAGCAGCAGCAGTTTTGCCTTATAAACTAAAGGAAATTAAGAAATAATGAGGAATTCAGCCATTTTTAAACATAAGTAGACATTTAAAAACTATTGTTGGACAGGCTTCAGCAATATGTGAACTGTGAACTTCCTGATGTTCAAGCTGGTTTTAGAAAAGGCAGAGGAACCAGAGATCAAATTGCCAACATCCGCTGGATCATGGAAAAAGCAAGAGAGTTCCAGAAAAACATCTATTTCTGCTTTATTGACTATGCCAAAACCTTTGACTGTGTGGATCACAATAAACTGTGGAAAATTCTGAAAGAGATGGGAATACCAGACCACCTGATCTTCCTCTTGAGAAATTTGTATGCAGGTTAGGAAGCAACAGTTAGAACTGGACATGGAACAACAGACTGGTTCCAAATAGGAAAAGGAGTACGTCAAGGCTGTATATTGTCACCCTGCTTATTTAACTTATATGCAGAGTACATCATGAGAAACGCTGGACTGGAAGAAACACAAGCTGGAATCAAGATTGCCGGGAGAAATATCAATAACCTCAGATATGCAGATGACACCACCCTTATGGCAGAAAGTGAAGAGGAACTCAAAAGCCTCTTGATGAAGGTGAAAGTCGAGAGTGAAAAAGTTGGCTTAAAGCTCAACATTCAGAAAACGAAGATCATGGCATCTGGTCCCATCACTTCATGGCAAATAGATGGGGAAACAGTGTCAGACTTTAATTTTCTGGGCTCCAAAATCACTGCAGATTGTGATGGCAGCCATGAAATTAAAAGACGCTTACTCCTTGGAAGGCAAGTTATGACCAACCTAGATAGCATATTCAAAAGCAGAGACATTACTTTGCCAACGAAGTTTCATCTAGTCAAGGCTATGGTTTTTCCTGTGGTCATGTATGGATGTGAGAATTGGACTGTGAAGAAGGCTGAGCGCCAAAGAATTGATGCTTTTGAACTGTGGTGTTGGAGAAGAGTCTTGAGAGTCCCTTGGACTGCAAGGAGATCCAACCAGTCCATTCTGAAGGAGATCAGCCCTGGGATTTCTTTGGAAGGAATGATGCTAAAGCTGAACCTCCAGTACTTTGGCCACCTCATGTGAAGAGTTGACTCATTGGAAAAGACTCTGATGCTGGGAGGAATTGGGGGCAAGAGGAGAAGGGGATGACAGAGGATGAAATGTCTGGATGGCATCACTGACTCGATGGACGGAGTCTGGGTAAACCCCGGGTGTTGGTGAGGGACAGGGAGGCCTGGTGTGCTGTGATTCATGGGGTCGCAAAGAGTCGGACACGACTGAGCGACTGACCTGATCTGATCTGATCTGATCGGGCAGGGAATTGGAACGTAGGTGGAGATGTTAGATATTCTGGTTCTGCTGGAACAGAGCTTTGGAAGAGCTGTGCTAGCCACTTCTCTTGGCCTCAGGTTCTAACAGGTAAGAAGAGGGGGCCTTTTCACTCATCAAGCATTTACTGATCATCTACTGGTTATTAAGTTGTGGTCCCCAGCATTGAGACAAACAGTCCCTGTCTTTCTTTTCTTCTTCTTTTTTTTTTTTTTTTTGTAGTTTTCCAAGTTTATCTCAGTTTATAACATAAGATATTTCAAATAAACCCTTAATTATACTGCATCAAAAAAAGTGCCCCCAATTAAAGTCATCATGTGCAAAGGTTATTGTGATGTGGCCCATTGTTAAATAGATAGTTAGAAAGTTATTTTTTTTTTTCCCAAATAAAGAAATTGTGTCTAAATGAGAGGGAGAAAGAGAGATTCCATTATTAAACTTGGAAACAAGGAAGTAGTGATATCAACTTGCTGGGCTGAAAAAAATTTGCAAAAGACCATCCAAGAGCATCTGAGAGCAAGTGATTGGGAAAAATCATGTAAGGTAATTTCCCAACACCTGACACCCACACAAGAAGGATGTCATTGTTAGTACTGTGGTGTTAGACTGTTGGACCTCTTTCTTTTTTTGAAGTGTTTATTTTTAACTTTTTTTATATATATATATATTTATTTATTAAAACATTGTTGACTTACAATGTTTCAGGTGCACAACAAGGTGATTCAGTTATACATATATATTATTTTTGAAATTATTTTCCATTAAAGCTTATTGTAAGATATTAACTATAGTTCCCTGTGCTATACAGTAAACCTCTGTTACTTGTTGCATGTCTATTTTTTTTTTTAAATTAGACATCTAGCATTCTATTCATACTAAGTCAAACAAGTGGAATCAAAATGTCATAAATTTTTAGTTAGGCAAGAATTGTTCAGTTTTCTAAAATACATATATTATACATATTATTTATATATATGTATACACAAATTTTTCTACTATGCTTGATAAGGGTTTGAGAAAGAACATCAATAAAAAAAAGATGGAGAAATTGGAAAACAAATAAATGGAATGGGAGTACTGAATATGAAATAGAAATAGTGAAACAAGCTAGGTAAAATTAAAAGATCACCATATTGTCCAATTGTTTTTAAACATGGCTGCTTATTAGAAACATCTGGAGTTCTGGAGGAAAAAAAGCAATACCTGGTTATTTATATTTTTCAAAACATTCCAAGATAATTCTGATATGCATCTGGATTTTAAAAAATGATTACGGGTTTTTTAAATAGCAGTTTTGATGATACAGATTTCTATTATTTTTCTGTTGACCAATCATGATACAATGGTATTATGTGAGTAATGGTTACATAATCACAATAATAAAAGATGTTTATCAAATAAATCAATAGCCAGACCCCCCCCAAAAAAAAAAGATAATTAAAATTGCAAGTCATAAAGGGAACATGATTAACTTAATAATATACAATAATCACATACAATTTGGGGGGATCAAGCAGAGTAACATGATAAGTGGAAATGCATCCATGCAACATGTTCTCATCTGCTCAGCCAGTCTCTGTCTTTTTTGGTGCATTTAATCCATTTATATTTAATGTAGTTATCCACATATGTGATCCTATTACCATTTTCTTAATTTTGGGTTTATTTTGTGTAAGTCTTTTCTTTCTCTTGAATTTCCTGCCTACAGAAGTTCCTTTAGCATTTATTGTGAAGCTGGTTTGGTGGTGCTGAATTCTCTGAACTTTTGCTTGTCTGGATAGCTTTTGATTTCTCC
This sequence comes from Bos mutus, assembly GCF_027580195.1. Classification (NCBI taxonomy): domain Eukaryota; kingdom Metazoa; phylum Chordata; class Mammalia; order Artiodactyla; family Bovidae; genus Bos; species Bos mutus. The sequence continues at coordinate 67,747 of NW_027219749.1, forward strand.
ATCAAATCTTAAACAAGAGTCTTGCTGGGTGGAGTATTCTTGGTTTTGCTTTCTTCCCTTTCATTACTTTAAATATATCAGGCCATTTTCTTGTAGAATTTCTGTTGAGAAATCAGCTGATAGACTAATGGGAGTTCAGATCAGCTCAGTTCAGTCGCTCAATCGTGTCCGACCGTTCATGACCCCATGGACTGCAGAACATCAGGCCTCCCTGTCCATCACCAACTCCCAGAGCTTGCCCAAACTCATGTCTACTGAGTTGGTGATGCCATCCAACTATCTCATCCTCTGTTGTCCCCTTCTCCTCCACCTTCAATCTTTTCCTGCATCAGGGTCTTTTCAAATGAGTCAGTTTTTTGCATCAGGTGGCCGAAATACTGGAGTTTCAGCTTCAACATCAGACCTTCCAATGAACACTCAGGACTGATCTCCTTTAGGATGGACTGGTTGGATCTCCTTGCAGTCCAAAGGACTCTCAAGAGTCTTCTCCAACACCACAATTCAAAAGCATCAATTCTTTGGTGCTCAGCTTTCTTTATTATTTTTTAATATAAATTTATTTATTTTAATTGGAGGTTAATTACTTTACAATATTGTATTGGTTTTGCCATACATCAACATGAATCTGCCACAAGTATACAGGTGTTCCCCATCCTGAACCCCCCTCCCTCCTCCCTCCCCATACCATCCCTCTGGGTAATCTCAGTGCACCAGCCCCAAGCATCCAGTATCATGCATAGAACCTGGACTGGCGATTCATTTCATATATGATATTATACATGTTTCAATGCCATTCTTTGCTGGGAGCCGGCATGAGGAGCTCCGCCCATGGCAAAGGTCATGAGGAAGGAGGCTCGGCACACGCAAAGGCGGGATCAAGCCTCAGGAGTCCCCCTGGATATTCTCGAGCATCTACCCCAAAAACCAGAGTCTGCCTACTTTATTGTTGTGTGCTCTCACCTCTGACTTTACGGGGGCTGTCCTCCACCACCATCTCACTTTCTCTAAAAAGAGTTAACTTACAGCTCCAGTTAATAAGTTCCTGGGCATTAGGAGTGTTTAAATCCAAACCCCTCAGATAGCTCTCTAACTAGCCTGACAAGTTTACCTGGACTCCTACAGTTATGCATACTATTGTTTACAGTCTCTCAGCCTCGAGAGGCAGAGGAAGCTTAAGATATTCAAATAGCTTAGAGCCTCTCAGAGAGTTAGAAACTGTCAGAATAAAACTAGTAGAAGATTTCATTGATGAGCCAATGCTTGTGGCCAAGTTTCCACATCCCATGTATTGTATCCTTGAATGTGTATTAATTAATATAGTTGGTATGTAGAAAAGATAAGTAGTGGCCTTGGTGTTAGCAACTTTAGACCCTTAAGGTAATAAATTCTTTCCTTTGTTGTAAACCCACTGCACCTCTGCCCTATAGGAATGCAACTTTATTTAACACCTTCGGAGGATGGTGCCAAACCTTAAAATAATTACTTTTAGAGAAAATAAGTCTTATGGATTGACAAACCTTTGTCAAGAGTCATAAAATGTTAATAGGCCTTCTGGCCAGAAGATGATGTAAATCACCTAAATCATTTGTATACAATAAATTTGCAGGAAAGAAACCCTGGTTTCGATAAGGATCAAAGACTGCTGACTTTGCATGATTTCACATCCCCTATTATCCTCTATGTACAACTTATGGTATAAAAGCCCCTGTTGAAAATAAAGCTACGGGCCTTGCTCACTGAAGCTTGGTCTCCCCGTGTCATTCTTTCTTGTTTCCTTGACCTCCTTTTCTCTTCTGTTCTTCCTTCATGCCAAAATAATTTGGAGCGCGGGGGTCCTCTGCGACCACTTATTTGCCTGGGCTTCTAAGACCCACTCGAGAAGGTGCCTAAGGTGGGGCACCTTCCGCTATTCGAGAGGGCGCCTGCGGCCTCCATGGTCAGAGCAAGTTTGGTGTCACGAACTTTATTGATTTCCTGTGTAAACCAGTTATTATTGAGCATCTAATAAATCTCTCAGCCTTTGCTATCTCTTAATCGCCAACGCTGTCATCCTGAGGGAATCCCTGGATCCAACCGGGGCAGGACTGGCAATTCTCCCAAATCATCCCACCCTCTCCCTCTCCCACAGAGTCCAAAAGACTGTCCTATACATCTGTGTCTCTTTTGCTGGCTCGCATACAGGGTTATCATTACCATCTTTCTAAATTCCATATATATGCGTTAGTATACTGTATTGGTGTTTTTCTTTCTGGCTTACTTCACTGTGTATAATAGGCTCCAGTTTCATCCACCTCATTAGAATTGATTCAAGTGTATTCTTTTGAATGGCTGAGTAATACTCCATTGTGTATATGTATCACAGCTTTCTTATCCATTCATGTGCTGATAGAAATCTAGGTTGCTTCCATGTCCTGGATATTATAAACAGTGCTGTGATGAACATTGGGGGTACACGTGTCTCTTTCAATTCTGGTTTCCTCGGTGTGTATGCCCAGCAGTGGGATTGCTGGGTCATAAGGCAGTTCTATTTCCAGTTTTTTAAGGAATCTCCACACTGTCTCCATAAGTTTCAGGATATAAAATCAACACACAGAAATCCCTTGCATTCCTATACACTAATAATGAGAAAATAGAAAGAGAAATTAAGGAAACAATTCCATTCACCATTGCAACGAAAAGAATAAAATACTGAGGAATATATCTACCTAAAGAAACTAAAGACCTATATATACTACTACTAAGTTGCTTCAGTCATGTCTGACTCTGTGCGACCCCATCAACTGCAGCCTACCAGGCTTCTCTGTCCATGGGATTCTCCAGGCAAGAACACTGGAGTGGGTTGCCATTTCCTTCTCCAATGCATGAAAGTGGAAAGTGAAAGTGAAGTCGCTCAGTCATGTCTGACTCTTAGCGACCCCATGGACTGCAGCCTACCAGGCTCCTCCATCCATGGGATTTTCCGGGCAACAGTACTGGAGTGGGGTGCCATTGCCTTCTCCAGACCTATATATAGAAAACTATAAAACACTGGTGAAATAAATCAAAGAGGACAGTAATAGATGGAGAGATATACCATGTTCATGAATCAGAAGAATCAATATAGTGAAAATGAATATACTACCCAAAGCAATTTATAGATTCAATCAAATCCCTATCAAGCTACCAATGGTATTTTTCAGCTTTCTTTATAGTCCAACTCTCACATCCATATATGACTACTGAAAAAAAAAAAAAAAAAAAAACATAGACTTTGACTAGACAGAACTTTTGTAGGCAAAGTAATGTCTCTGCTTTTTAATATGCTGTCTAGATTGGTCATAGCTTTTCTTCCACGGAGCCGGCATCTTTTAATTTCATGGCTGTGGTCACCATCTGCAGTGATTTTGGAGCCCAAAAAGGTAAAGTCTGACACTGTTTCCACTGTTTCCCCATCTATTTGCCATGAAGTAATGGGACCGGATGCCATGATCTTCGTTTTCTGAATGTTGAGCTTTAAGCCAACCTTTTCACTCTCCTCTTTCACTTTCATCAAGAGGCTCTTTAGTTCTTCACTTTCTGCCATAAGGGTGGGGGTCATCTGCATTTCTGAGGTAATTGATATTTCTCCCGGCAATCTTAATTCCAGCCTGTGCTGCATCCAGCCCAGCGTTTCTCATGTAAATGAGAACTTTGCATATAAATTAAATAAGTAGGGTGACAATATACAGCCTTGACGTACTCCTTTTTCTATTTGGAACCAGTTTGTTGTTCCATCTCCAGTTCTAACTGTTGCTTCCTGACCTGCATACAGATTTCTCAAGAGGCAGGTCAGGTGGTCTGGTATTTCCATCTCTTTCAGAATTTTCCACAGTTTATTGTGATCCACACCGTAAAAAGCTTTGGCATAGTCAATAAAGCAGAAATAGATGTATTTCTGAAACTCTCATGCTTTGTCAATGATCCAGCAAATGTTGGCAATTTGATCTCTGGTTCCTCTACCTTTTGTAAAACCAGCTTGAACATCTGGAAGTTCACAGTTTACATATTGTTGAAGCCTGGCTTGGAGAATTTTGAGCATTATTTTACTAGCATGTGAGATGAGTGCAGTTGTGCGATAGTCTGAGAATTCTTTGGCATTGCCTTTCTTTGGGATTGGAATGAAAACTGACCTTTTCCAGCCCTGTGGCCACTGCTGAGCTTTCCAAATTTGCTGGCATATTGAGTGCAGCACTTTCATAGTATCATCTTTTAGTGTTTGAAATAGCTCGACTGGAGTTCCATCTCCTCCACTAGCTTTATTCATATGCTTCCTATTGCCCCCTTGACTTTGCATTCCAGGATGTCTGGCTCTAGGTGAATGATCACACCATTGTGATTATCTGGGTCATAAAGATCTTTTTTTGTACAGTTCTGTGTATTCTTGCCACCTCTTCTTAATGTCTTCTGATGGGAGTTCACTTATATGTAATTTGTCATTTTTTGCCTTATTGCTTTTAATATTTTATTTTTGTCTTTAATTTTTGTCAGTTTGTTTATTGTGTGTCTCAGTGTGTTCCTCCTTGGGTTTATCCCACCTGGGACTCTGTGTGCTTCCCAGATTTCGTTGACTATTTCATTTTTCATATTAGAGGAGTTTTCAGCTATTATCCCTTCAAATATTATTTTCAGGTCCTTTCTCTCTCTCTTCTCATTCTGGAACCCCTATATTGTGAATGTTGTGTGCTTAATGTTGTGTCAGAGGTCTCTTAGGCTGGCTTCATTTCTTTTCATTCTTTTTCTATATTCTGTTCTGTGGCAGTGATTTCCACCATTCTGTCCTCTAGGTCATTTATCTGTTCTTCTGTCTCAGTTATTCTGCTATTGATTCCTTCTCTTATATTATTCATCTCTGCTTGTTTCTTCTTTAGTTTTTTAGGTCTTTGGTAAACATTTCTTGCATCTTTTCAATCATTTGCCTCCATTCTTTTCCTGAGATCCTGAATCATCTTCCGTATCATTATTCTGAATTCTTTTTCTGGAAGGTTTCCTATCTCCACTTCATTTAGTTGTTTTTCTGGGGTTTGATCTTGTCCCTTCATCTGGGACATAACTTTCTACTTTTTCATCCTGATTGACTTTCTATAATGTGGTTTTTGTTTTAGCCACTGTGGAACTGTAATTCTTTTTGCTTCTTCTGTCTGCCCTCTGATGGATGAGGCTAAGAGACTTGTGTAAGCTTCCTGATGGGAGGGATTGGTGGTGGGAAAAACTAGGTCTTGCTCTGGTGGGCAGAACCTTGCTCAGTAAAGCTTTAATCCAGTTATCTGCTGATGGGTGGGGTTGTGCACCCTCCTTGTTAGTTGTTTGGTCAGAGGCGACCCAATCCTTGGGTCTTTGGTAGGGTTAATGGCCACTTCCAAGAGGGCTTATGCCAAGGGAGACCTTCCCGGGCTGCTGATGCCAGTGCCCCTGTCCCTGTGGTAAGCCCCTGCTGACTCACGTCTCCTCAGGAAACGACCCAACAGTAGCAGGTAGTTTTGGTTCAGTCTCCTGTGGGATCACTACTCCTTTCCTCTGGGTCTTTGTGTGCACAAAGGTTAGCTTGTGTCCTCCAAGACTGGAGTCTCTGGTTCTCCTAGTCCTGTGGATATAATGAAGTCCTGCTGGTCTTCAAGGTCAGATTCCTGGGAATTACCAGTCCCTTTGTTGGATTCCCAGGCTGGGAAGCCTGATGTGGGGTTCAGAACCTTCACACAGTGGGAAAATTCTTTGGTATTATTGTTCTCCAATTTGTGGGTCACCCACCCAACTGGTATGGGATTTGATTTTATTGTGATTGCCCCTCCTACCATCTTGGTGCAGCTTCTTCTTTGTCTTTGGATGTGGGGTATATTTTTTTGGTGGTTTCCAGTATCCCCTGTCAATCAGAGTTCAACAGCTAGTGGTAATTTTGGTGCTCTTGCAGGAGATGAGTGCACACCCTTCTACTCTGCCATCTTGACTGAAATTTTGTCAGTCCCTGTCTATCAAGGCATTTACACATGTAAATAATAAAAAAAAAATTGCTGACAGTGGATTGTTTGTTTAAACTAAATGGTGTCAATATTCTGTGATTCCATATAGAAAAGATACAGATTCACATTTTAATACAGCTGTCAGTTGGAGATCTCAATTCATAGATATGCACCACATACACACTGACAAGCATAGCCCTATGCTGCAGATCTTTTTCATAGTATGTTATGTAAAGGTTGCCCTCGGCTTCAGAAAATTTTACAAAAACTGTTCTCCTGCAACTTTAAGATGAATTGTTTTCAAAATGAAATCACATCAGTGGGAGTCAGAGGAATTTAGGAAATAAAGTAAGTAATTCTTTATTTAAGATCATCATCTCTAAGCTTACAGCAAATGCATCCCAATTTCTAAACAGTCTTAGCGATACTGAAATGTTCTCCTGACCCATCAGAGACTGTCTAGATGCTAGAGGTCATCTCTGAAAATGTGTTAGGAAAAGAAGAGGGAAGCCAGCACTTCTAATGTTGCTTTTTACAAATATCTACACACACTTCTCTTCAGGCTTTATAGAAGTGTGTTAAAATGCTTTGACAGTAGGTGAAATGTAAGCAATGATGTTTTCTCCATAAGTAATGAAATCAATTATGATCTGTTGAATGTTCTTTTCATTCTTGGTAACCAGGATTAATTGGTTAGAAATTTCCCTCTTATTTAGGGAAAACTCTAGTACCTAGAATAAAGATGATAATGTCCAAAGTACACTTTGAGTGGAAGTTTATTAAAATAATGTAGTTATGTGGAAAGCTATCATGAAATTAAGTTCTCTGTTCTGGAAATATTTTCTCTTCATTTCTTTTTGGCATTTGCATTTTCATAGATTGTATCATATGGGGAACTAGTTCAACCTCTTGAACACCTGGAAAGTCTATTTTAGACTTGTTACATGTATAGGAATCTTTATCCAGGCATTATTCCAAATACAGTCATGCTCCTCATGATGGGAAAGTCCTGCCTTTGGGTCTACTGTTGGGAGAAAGTAGTGCTACAGAGTGGCATATTGTTACTATATCAGTAGAAGGAGAAGAGGGCAACAGAGGATGAGATGGTTGGATGGCAACACTGATTCAATGGACATGAACTTGGGAAAACCCCGAGAGATGGTAAGGAACAGGGAAGGCTGGCATGCTGCAGTCCATGGGGTCATGAAGAGTCAGATATGACTTGGCAACAGAATAACCAGAGTGTCTGCCCTGGGTGATTTTCAGTTGAAGTCCCTAATTTTGGGCTCAGTCAATAATTAGTGATTTCTCTTTGAACTTCAAGTGGATGTTTCTAGAAGTGTTCTTTTGGTTCAGTGACTGATCTTATCTTCACTCTGATTGGGGCATGTAATGAAAATGTATACTTTTTGAGCATGTGGTAAGGAAAACAAGGTATTCATTTCTTTCTTTTCTACACAAAGATGTTTGAACAGATACCAAAGTACATCTGGATTTGTCCTTATATGTGTTTTCTCACAATAAAAAATTCCATAGATTTAGCTTTGAGAAGTTCTTAGGATCATGGATTAATCTTTTTATTACCTTTAAATATTTAGAAAGAAATTAAGGAGGAAGAGACATAGAGACCAGACCTATGGATATGGAGAGAGGGGAGCAGGGAGAAGGGGGGATGTATGGAGAGAGTAACATGGAAATTTACAATACCATATATAAAATAGATAGCCAATGGAAATTTGCTGTATGACTCAGGGAACTCAAACTGGGGCTCTGCGACAGGCTGAAGGGTGGGATGGGAAGGCAGATGGGATGGAGGTTTGGGAGGGAGGGGACTTGGGTGTACCTATGACTGATTCTGGGTGGCTACGACGGCTCACAGAGCACGGCCGAGAGGAGCTACCCAGTGTCCGAGGTCAGGGGAGGCAGCTGAGAGGAGCTACGAAGCGTCCAAGGTCAGGGGCAGCGGCCAAGAGTGCCAGGCTGCAACAGCGCAGGAGCAGTCCAGAGGAGATACCCCCACCTGAGGCCAGGGGCAGCGGCTGGGAGGAGCAGCTGCATATCAAAGGAGCGGTGGCTGCGCGGGCACAGGAGGGCCTAAAGGAGCTATTCACGTTCAAGGTCAGGAGGGGCGGTGGTGAGGAGATACCCCTCGTCCATGGTAAGGAGCAGTGGCTGCGCTTTGCTGGAGCAGTCTTGATACCCCACGTCCAAGGTGAGAGAAACCCAAGTAAGATGGTTTGTGTTGCAAGAGGGCATCAGAGGGCAGACACACTGAAACCATAATCACAAAACACTAGTCAATCTAATCACACTAGGACCACAGCATTGTCTAAATCAATGAAACTAAGCCATGCCCCGTGGGGCCACCCAAGACGGGCGGGCATGGTGGAGAGGTCTGACATAATGTGGTCCACTGGAGAAGGGAATGGCAAACCACTTCAGTATTCTTGCCTTGAGAACTCCATGAACAGTATGAAAAGGCAAAATGATAGGATACTGAAAGAGGAACTCCGCAGGTCAGTAGGTGACCAATATGCTACTGGAGATCAGTGGAGAAATAACTCCAGAAAGAATGAAGGGATGGAGCCAAAGCAAAAACAATACCCAGTTGTGGATGTGACTGGTGATAGAAACAAGGTCCGATGCTGTGAAGAGCAATATTGCATAGGAACCTGGAATGTCAGGTCCATGAATCAAGGCAAATTGGAAGTGGTCAAACAGGAGATGGCAAGAGTGAACATCGACATTCTAGGAATCAGAGAACTAAAATGGACTAGAATGGGTGAATTTAACTCAGATGACCATTATATCTACTACTGCGGGCAGAAATCCCCTAGAAGAAATGGAGTAGCCATCATGGTCAACAAAAGAGTCTGAAATGCAGTACTTGGATGCAATCTCAAAAATGACAGAATGATCTCTGTTCGTTTCTGATGCAAACCATTCGATATCACAGCAATCCAAGTCTATGCCCCAACCAGTAATGCTGAAGAAGCTGAAGTTGAATGGTGGTATGAAGACTTCTAAGACCTTTTAAAACTAACACCCAAAAAAGATGTTCTTTTCATTATAGAGGACTAAAATGCAAAAGTAGGAAGTCAAGAAACACCTGGAGTAACAGGCAAATTTGGCCTTGGAATACGGAATGAAGCAGGGCAAAGACTAATAGAGTTTTCTAAGAAAATGCACTGGTCATAGCAAACACCCTCTTCCAACAACACAAGAGAAGACTCTACACATGGACATCACCAGATGGTCAACACTGAAATCAGATTGATTATATTCTTTGCAGCCAAAGATGGACAAGCTCTATACAGTCAGCAAAACCAAGACCAGGAGCTGACTGTGGCTCAGATCATGAACTCCTTATTGCCAAATTCAGACTTAAATTGAAGAAAGTAGGGAAAACCACTAGACCATTCAGGTATGATCTAAATCAAATCCCTTATGATTATACAGTGGAAGTGAGAAATAGATTTAAGGGACTAGATCTGATAGAGAGAGTGTCTGATGAACTATGGATGGAGGTTTGTGACATTGTACAGGAGACAGGGATCAAGACCATCCCCATGGAAAAGAAATGCAAAAAAGCAAAATGGCTGTCTGGGAAGCCTTACAAATAGCTGTGAAAAGAAGAGAAGCAAAAAGCAAAGGAGAAAAGGAAAGATATAAGCATCTGAATGCAGAGTTCCAAAGAATAGCAAGAAGAGAAAAGAAAGCCTTCCTCAGTGATCAATGCAAAGAAATAGAGTAAAACAACAGAATGAGAAAGACTAGAGATTTCTTCAAGAAAATTAGAAATACCAAGAGAATATTTCATGCAAAGATGGTCTCAATAAAGCACAGAAATGATATGCACCTAACAGAAGCAGAAGATATTAAGAAGATGTGGCAAGAATACACAAACTGTACAAAAAAGATCTTCACGACACAGATAATCACGATAGTGTGATTACTCACCTAGAGCCAGACATCCTGGAATGTGAAGTCAAGTGGGCCTTAGGAAGCATCACTACGAACAAAGCTAGTGGAGGTGATGGAATTCCAGTTGAGCTATTTCAAATCCTGAAAGATGATGCTGTGAAAGTGCTGCACTCAATATGCCAGCAAATTTGGAAAACTCAGGACTGGCCACAGGACTAGAAAAGGTCAGTTTTCATTCCAATCCCAAAGAAAGGCAATGCCAAAGAATGCTCAAACTACCACACATTGCACTCATCTCACAGGCTAGTAAAGTAATGCTCAAAATTCTCCAAGCCAGGCTTCAGCACTATGTGAACCATGAACTTCCAGATGTTCAAGCTGGTTTTAGAAAAGGCAGAGGAACCGGTGATCAAATTGCCAACATCTGCTGGATCATTGAGAAAGCAAGAGAGTTCCAGAAAAACATTGATTTCTGCTTTATTGACTATGGCAAAGCCTTTGACTGTGTGGATCACAATAAACTGTGGAAAATTCTGAAAGAAATGGGAATACTAGAACACCTGACCTGCCTCTTGAGAAACCTGTATGCAGGTCAGGAAGCAACAGTTAGAACTGGACATGGAACAACAGACTGGTTCCCAATAGGAAGAGGAGTATGTCAAGGCTGTATATTGTCACCCTGCTTATTTAACTTATAATCAGAGTACATCATGAGAAACGCTGGGCTGGAAGAAGCACAAGCTTCTTCAAGATTGCCAGGAGAAACATCAATAACCTCAGATATGCAGATGACACCACCCTTATGGCAGAAAGTGAAGAGGAACTCAAAAGCCTCTTGATGAAAGTGAAAGTGTAGAGTGAAAAAGTTGGCTTAAAGCTCAACATTCAGAAAACTAAGATCATGGCATCTGGTCCCATCACTTCATGGGAAATAGATGGGGAAACATTGGAAACAGTGTCAGACTTTATTTCTTTGGGCTCCAAAATCACTGCAGATTGTGATGGCAGCCATGAAATTAAAAGACGCTTACTCCTTGGAAGGCAAGTTATGACCAACCTAGATAGCATATTCAAAAGCAGAGACATTACCTTGCCAACAAAGGTCCGTCTAGTCAAGGCTATGGTTTTTCCTGTGGTCATGTATGGATGTGAGAGTTGCACTGTGAAGAAATCTGAGCACCAAAGAATTGATGCTTTTGAACTGTAGTGTTGAAGAAGACTCTTGAGAGTCCCTTGGACTGCAAGGAGATCCAACCAGTCCATTCTGAAGGAGATGAGCCCTGGGATTTTTTTGGAGGGAATGATGCTGAAGCTGAAACTCCAGTATTTTGGCCACCTCATGCGAAGAGTTGACTCATTGGTAAAAATTCTGATGCTGGGAGGGATTGGGGGCAGGAGGAGAAGGGGACAGCAGAGGATGAGATGGCTGGATGGCATCACTGACTCGATGGACATGAGTCTGAGTGAACTCCGGGAGTTAGTTATGGACAGGGAGGCCTGGCGTGCTGCGACTCATGGGGTTGCAAAGAGTCAGACACGACTGAGTGACTGATCTGAACTGAACTGATGACTGATTCTTGTTAATGTATGTCAGAAAACCACAAAATTCTGTAAAGCAATTATCCTTCAATAAAAAATTTAGAAAAAGAAAGAAATTAAGAAGGAAATTTCTTTCTTTCTTATGTGTAGCCATTATTTTTAGAATTTTGTTCTTTTTTCTCCTGTTGGTGTCAGCATGCCTGGGCTCATAAAATTTAATTTCCTTTGGAGAACTATAAGTTTATTAGTCTTTATTTTTGGAGAATAAAATGATCCTATTAATAACATTTTAAAATTATGCCTCATCCTAGTATAAATCTTCCCTATATTCTCCTTTTTATTTAGCTGAAAAGTGAAAAGATTATCAACTATGGCTTAATCCATTGTACCAATGGGTGATAGAGTAGGCAGAAATATTTATTATTGGTATTAACTTTTAAATGTTAGTCTTGACATAGCTCTATCAATGGAAGAAAAATAAATGCTGATTTTAAGATGATGAATAATTTGTATTATTACAAAATTGTCCTTCCTTGATTCAAAATTAAATAGATATTTGTTGACAGAAATATCCAGGGAAATAAAAGGTAACACCTGTGTAATCCAGCTAATCATAGATTTATCAGATAAGCTACAATCAGATGAGCTCTTGTTTATTAAGCAATTGTTAAATCTTTATACAGGGTGAATAGATTTCACTCCTACATTGCTGCTGCTGCTGCTAAGTTGCTTCAGTCGTGTCCGACTCTGTGCGACCCCATAGACGGCAGCCCACCAGACTCCACTGTCCCTGGGATTCTCCAGGCAAGAACACTGGAGTGGGTTGCCATTTCCTTCTCCAATGCATGAAAGTGAAAAATGAAAGTGAAGTCGCTCAATCATGTCTGACTCTTAGCGACCCCATGGACCACAAGCCCACCAGGCTCCTCTGTCCATGGGATTTTCCAGGCAAGAGTACTGGAGTGGGGTGCCATTGCCTTCTCCACACTCCTACATTAGGAAGTTCTAAAACTCGAATGCAGAAAGTTTAATTTCACTTGGTGCCAAATGCTCTAACCATTCACATCTTTCACAAAGGAGGCACTATAGGAGTTTCATACCTAATTGAGCTAGCCTTCAAGCTAGCCATCATCTCTTGGTTCCTGTTATATCCAAGTTGCTAAATTTTTTAAGGTGAGGTTAAGGTTTGTAATATTAGGTAAAACAGTGAATACCTTATATATTTTAGATAAACATTAAGTATTAAAAAAATATATATAGCTTTATTTTCTCTCCCCTTAGTTCTTATATCCATTTTTTTGTTGTTGTTGTTTGATATAAGAGAGACAACTTTGGTTGTCACCAGTAAGCAGTTTTAAACTATTAATGGACAGGGAGTTGGGATGTAGGTGGAGATGTTGTGATGTTTCAGTTCTGCTGGAATAGAGCTTCAGAATAACTTTGCCAGTCACTTCAATGGCACAGTCAAGATCTTGATTGAAGCACAGTTATCTTAAGCAGCACTATGTGGGATAGCTGTGTGTGTGTGTGTAGACCTCTTTTGTGTTAGATCATCACACAAATATAAGCTTCATATTATTAGATTCCATTAAAGAGATGTGAAATTTAAAGTTTGAAAATTGCCCAACAAAAAGATTGGTCATTGACTTTACCCAGAGTAAACTGAATGGGTTTCTTTTATTTTTCAATAGTGGTTTTGAACCACTGTGTAATTTGAGATCTGTGGTGCCCTGTGCTCAGAAAAATAGACTTTGGTGTGAGCTCCTCTGAATGTGAATCCCAGCCCAGATGCTGACAGACAGCCTTTGTCAAGCAATTTAACCTCTGTCTCCCTCAACTCTCTGTACAGTAGGGATGAAAGTACAATAATAATCTCAACAATTTTTGTGTGTGTGAAAATCAAGAGAATTAATGTATGTAAAGCATTTAAAGCAATGTCTGGCAAATAGCTGACTTAACTTGTTTTTTGGACTAAGTGACCTGATGAAATTTTAGAGATTTTAAAATCTCTCTTTTTCCTACAAAACTGAATGAATATGATAACTTGATAAAAAGGTTGAGAGTGGGGAAGGATATGTGTGTTTTCCCAGATGCAAGAGAAAAACAGATAAGTGAGTAAGACTAACAAGTCACAAAACAAAATCTGCAGATTGCTTTCACTTTGCTTGTTTTTGTTTTTGTCAGGGCTTGACTTCATTCCTGAGCTCGTTTTATTTTTTTAAATTTATTTATTTTAATTAGAGGCTAATTACTTTACAATATTGTATTGGTTTTGCCATACATCAACATGAATCTGCCATAGGTATACACGTGTTCCCAATCCTGAAACCCCCTCCCACCTCCCTCCCAATACCATCCCTCTGGGTCATCCCAGTGCACCAGCCCCAAGCTTCCTGTATCCTGCATCAAACCTGGACTGGCGATTCATTTCTTATATGATATTATACATGATTCAATGCCATTCTCCCAAATCATCCCACCCTCTCCCTCTCCCACAGAGTCCAAAAGACTATTCTATACATCTGTGTCTCTTTTGCTGTCTTGCATACAGGGTTATCGTTACCATCTTTCTAAATTCCATATATATGCATTAGTATACTGTATTGGTGTTTTTCTTTCTGGCTTACTTCACTCTGTATAATAGGCTCCAGTTTCATCCACCTCATTAGAACTGATTCAAATGTATTCTTTTTAATGGCTGAGTAATACTCCATGTATGGATGTGAGAGTTGGACTGAGAAGAAGGTTGAGAGCCAAAGAATTGATGCTTTTGAACTGTGGTGTTGGAGAAGACTCTTGAGAGTCCCTTGGACTGCAAGGAGATCCAACCAGTCCATTCTGGGATTTCTTTGGAAGGAATGATGCTAAAGCTGAACCTCCAGTACTTTGGCCACCTCATTCGAAGAGTTGACTCACTGGAAAAGACTCTGATGCTGGGGGAGATTGGGGCAGGAGGAGAAGGGGACGCCAGAGGATGAGATGGCTGGATGGTATCACTGACTAGATGGACGTGAGTCTGAGTGAACTCTGGGTGTTGGTGATGGACAGGGAGGCCTGGCGTGCTGTGACTCATGGGGTCGCAAAGAGTCGGACATGACTGAGCAACTGATCTGATCTGAATACTCCATTGTGTATATGTACCACAGCTTTCTTATCCATTCATCTGCTGATGGACATCTAGGTTGCTTCCATGTCCTGGCTATTATAAACAGTGCTGTGATGAACATTGGGGTACACATGTCTCTTTCAATTCTGGTTTCCTCAGTGTGTATGCCCAGCAGTGGGATTGCTGGGTTGTATGGCAGTTCTATTTCCAGTTTTTTAAGGCATCTCCACACTGTTCTCCACAGTGGCTGTACTAGTTCACATTCCCACCAACAGCGTAAAAGGGTTCCCTTTTCTCCACATCCTCTTAAGCATTTATTGCTTGTAGAGTTTTGGATCACAGCCATTCTGACTGGCATGAAATGGTACCTCATAGTGGTTTTGATTTGCATTTCTCTGATAATGAGTGATGTTGAGCATCTTTTCATGTGTTTGTTAGCCATCTGTATGTCTTCTTTGGAGAAATGTCTATTTAGTTCTTTGGCCCATTTTTTGATTGGGTCGTTTATTTTTCTGGAATTGAGCTGCAGGAGTTGCTTGTATATTTTTGAGATTAGTTGTTTGTCAGTTGCTTCATTTGCTATTATTTTCTCCCATTCTGAAGGCTGTCTTTTCACCTTGCTTATAGTTTTTTTTTTGTTGTGCAGAAGCTTTTAATTTTAATTATATCCCATTTGTTTATTTTTTTTATTTCCAATATTCTGGGAGGTGGGTCATAGAGGATCCTGCTGTGATGTATGTCAGAGAGTGTTTTGCCTATGTTCTCCTCTAGGGGTTTTATAGTTTCTGGTCTTATGTTGAGATCTTTAATCCATTTTGACTTTATTTTTGTGTATGGTGTTAGAAAGTGTTCTAGTTTCATTCTTTTACAAGTGGTTGACCAGTTTTACCAGCACCACTTGTTAAAGAGATTGTCTTTTCGCCATTGTATATTCTTGCCTCCTTTGTCAAAGATAAGGTGTCCATAGGTGTGTGGGTTTATCTCTGGGCTTTCTATTTTGTTCCATTGATCTATATTTCTGTCTTTGTGCCAGTACCATACTGTCTTGATGACTGTGGCTTTGCAGTAGAGCCTGAAGTCAGGTAGGTTGATTCCTCCAGTTCCATTCTTCTTTCTCAAGATTGCTTTGGCTATTCGAGGTTTTTTTTTTTTTGTTTTTCCATACAAATTGTGAAATTATTTGTTCTAGCTCTGTCAAAAATACCGTTGGTAGCTTGATAGGGATTGCACTGAATCCATAGATTGCTTTGGGTAGTATACTCATTTTCACTATATTGATTCTTCTGATCCATGAACATGGTATATTTCTCCATCTATTAGTGTCCTCTTTGATTTCTTTCACCAATGTTTTATAGTTTTTTTCTATATATAGGTCTTTAGTTTCTTTAGGTAGATATATTCCTAAGTATTTTATTCTTTTCATTGTGATGGTAAATGGGATTGTTTCCTTAATTTCTCTTTTTATTTTCTCATTATTAGTGTATAGGAATGCAAGGGATTTCTGTATGTTGGTTTTGTATCCTACAACTTTACTATATTCATTGCTTAGCTCTAGTAATTTTCTGGTGAAGTCTTTAGGGCTTTCTAAGTACAGGATCATGTCATGTACAAACTCAGTGAGAGTTTTATTTCTTCTTTTCCAATTTGGATTCCTTTTATTTCTTTTTCTGCTCTGATTGCTGTGGCCAACACTTCCAAAACTATGTTGAATTGTAGTGGTGAAAGTGGGCACCCGTGTCTTGTTCCTGACTTTGGTGAAATGCTTTCAATTTTTCACCATTGAGGATAATGTTTGCTGTGGGTTTGTCATATATAGCTTTTATTATGTTGAGGTATTTTCCTTCCATTCCTGATTTCTGGAGAGTTTTTATCATAAATGGATGTTGAATTTTGTCAAAGGCTTTCTCTGCATCTATTGAGATAATCATATGGCTTTTATTTTTCAATTTGTTGATGTGGTGTATTACATTGATTGATTTGTGGATATTGAAGAATCCTTGCATCCCTGGGATAAAGCCCACTTGGTCATGGTGTATGATCTTTTTAATGTGTTGTTTGATTCTGATTGTTAGAATTTTGTTAAGGAATTTTGCATCTGTGTTCATCGGTGATATTGGCCTGTAGTTTTCTTTTTTTTGTGGCATCTTTGTCAGGTTTTGGTATTAGGGTGATGATGGCCTCATAGAATGAGTTTGGAAGTTTACCTTCCTCTGCAATTTTCTGGAAGAGTTTGAGCAGGATAGGTGTTAGCTCTTCTCTAAATTTTTGGTAGAATTCAGCTGTGAAGCCGTCTGGACCTGGGCTTTTGTTTGCTGGAAGATTTCTGATTACAGTTTCAATTTCTGTGCTTGTGATGGGTCTGTTAAGATTTTCTATTTCTTCCTGGTTCAGTTTTGGAAAGTTGTACTTTTCTAAGAATTTGTTTATTCCTTCCACATTGTCTATCTGAGCTATTTTAATTTGGTTTCACAGGGAGAGCTTAATTTTGCATATAAACACTGAGCATCTGATTTATTTTTGTTTGAATATGATATGGCAAAGTTTATTACAGAAGTCTATTGTATAATTAAGGAAAGAGAGTGGGAAATTTTATAAAGTTGGTTCTGTTTAAATGGAACATTGTAATTATTCCAGGAAAGTGGATGTAGTTATTAGTAGTGGTAACTTAACTATTTTTTAGAAAATTCTTTAACTGGTGAAAATGGAGAGCTTCTATGTATTCACCTTTTTCAAATAGCATGGAAAATGGCAAATTTCACAAGTGAAAGTTGAAGTTGACCTAAGGTAAACGCTGGGCTGGATGAAGCACAAGCTGGAATCAAGATTGCCAGGAGAAATATTAATAGCCTCAGATATGCTGATGATACCACCCTTATGGCAGAAAGTGAAGAAGAGCTAAAGAGCCTCTTGATGAAAGTAAAAGAGGAGAATGAAAAAGTTGGCTTAAAGCTCAACATTCAGAAAACTAAGATCATGGCATCTGGTCCCATCACTTCATGGCAAATAGATGGGCGAGACAGTGGAAACAGTGGCAGACTTTATTTTTTGGGTTCCAAAATCACTGCAGATGGTGACCACAGCCAGAAAATTAAAAGATGCTTCCTCCTTGGAAGGAAAGTTATGACCAACCTAGAAAGCATATTAAAAAGCAGAGACATTACTTTGCCAACAAAGGTCTGTCTAGTCAAGGCTATGGTTTCTCCAGTGGTCATGTATGGATGTGAGAGTTGGACTATAAAGAAAGCTGAGCACTGATGAATTGATGCTTTTTAACTGTGGTATTGGAGAAGACTCTTGAGAGTCCCTTGGACTCCAAGAGATCTAACCAGTACATCCTAAAGGAGATTAGTCCTGGGTGTTCATTGGAAGGTCTGATGTTGAAGCTGAAACTACAATACTTTGGCCACCTGATGCAAAGAGCTGACTGATTTGAAAAGACCCTGATGCAGGGGAAAATTGAAGGCAGGAGGAGAAGAGGATGACAGAGGAAGAGATGGCTGCATGGCATCACCAACTCAATGGATATGAGTTTGGGTAGGCTCCGCAAGTTGGTCTTGGACAGGGAGGCCTGGTGAGCTGAACCTCCTGGGGTCGCAAAGAGTTGGACATGACTGAGCAACTGAACTGAATTGAACTAAATTTTAGATTTTCAAGCCTTCAAATGTTATTTGCAGAATGTTTTTAGAGACATTTAATGCTTGTTCACTCCAGTTAATTTCAGGCAGCTCTTCTACATTTCTATTAGATGGGCATTCTGATAGTTAGGAACTTCTCCTTTGGTAAAATATGGTTAAAACAGCCTGGGACAAAAATAGGATTCTTGGTTAGTTCTTATCAGATCAGATCAGATCAGATCAGTCGCTCAGTCGTGTCCGACTCTTTGCGACTCCACGAATAGCAGCACGCCAGGCCTCCCTGTCCATCACCAACTCCCGGAGTTCACTCAGACTCACGTCCATCGAGTCAGTGATGCCATCCAGCCATCTCATCCTCTGGCGTCCCCTTCTCCTCCTGCCCCCAATCCCTCCCAGCATCAGAATTTTTACCAATGAGTCAACTCTTCGCATGAAGTGGCCAAAGTACTGGAGTTTCAGCTTTAGCATCAGTCCTTCCAAAGGAATCCCAGGGCTGATCTCCTTCAGAATGGACTAGTTGGATCTCCTTGCATTCCAAGGGACTCTCAAGAGTCTTCTCCAACACCACAGTTCAAAAGCATCAATTCTTCGGTGCTCAGCCTTCTTCACAGTCCAACTCTCACATCCATACATGACCACAGGAAAAACCATAGCCTTGACTAGACGAAACTTTTTTGGCAAAGTAATGTCTCTACTTTTGAATATGCTATCTAGGTTGGTCATAACTTTCCTTCCAAGGAGTAAGTGTCTTTTAATTTCATGGCTGCAGTCACCATCTGTAGTGATTTTGAAGCCCAGAAAAATAAAGTCTGATACTGTTTCCACTGTTTCCCCATCTATTTCCCATGAAGTGGTGGGACCGGATGCCATGTTCTTATAAACTGTCAATTATATTTTAAAGCTGTTAAAGGCATAATGTACACAACAGAACAAATACAACTCTCCTATAAATACTGCCCAATTAGCACTAATAAATGAATCATTTAAATGCAGTAAATTGCTGGCTGGGTTATATAGTGGTATTGAGGGAGATGAAGAAATATATAGTTCTTGGTTAAGAGTTCTGAGTGAAGAAAGACAGCACTTACTTCATTAACACCAAGCTGCTAGTAGCTGTTAGGCAGGCAGGAAGTGAGTCTTGACCTCAGTCATATCTGAGAGGCCTGAAGCTCTGAAATCCAATGATTCTATCATCCTGCAGAACTTACTTGGAAATAATTATGTGAAAAAGAAAGCCAAAATAGGTTGTAAGGACTTCAGAAGATTTTTGTGATAGTAGTTTCTGTACACTGTCTAATGTTTCAGAGATCTGATGAAGGACAGAGGTTTCATCTGTTGGCAGTTAAAATTCTCCCAGAGATATGAGATGGAGACTGTGCATTTTGCCTTGAAAGATAGTTGAGATGCACTGTGCCAGCAAAAATACCCTTCTTGAAGATAGTTGTGCATTTTGTAGCAGGAGGAGCCTGTGACAGGTGGTGTCCTGTTCCCTCAGAATCAGCAATTCTTACCTGGTCCACATCTCTCTGTGGCCACCCCACTTCCTGTGGTTTATGGTTTAGAATCCTCAGAAATCATGAAGCTGAGTCCATGAGCATTTTCTAGCAGACATGCTCCATAGCTTTCATCAGATGTGCAGTGTTTCAGAGTCACTGTCTTAGAGACTTTTCTGCCTGTTAATTTCTCCACTGTCCATTCCTGACAGTGAGTGAGCTGTTAGCCAAACTCCTATATGATAGTGGTGTGTTATGTATGGATGGGATCCACAGGTAAAGGAACTAATCTGGTCTAGTTTCCCAGTACCCTACCCCTGCCTCTGATACTTAGGAAAAGTAAAGTGTCAGTTACACCCTGTTGCAAAGCATTTATGGTGGCTGTAGCAGAGGTGTTCCCTGGGGCCATGTGTGAGGTGTGTCTACTCCTTCAAGGTCAGTCTCCTACCATATTTAGCAACAGGCAATGTGACTTGCCCCAAGTTACAGGACATAACAAGACCTGGGATGAAGGGGTCTCAATTCCTGGACTTTCCTAATCAATTATGCTTTTTTTAGACCATCTGTCCCAATTCATTCTTTCAGTCATTTGTTCATTTGTTAATAAAATAATACAACCATAAGTAATTTACATAATATAATTTTGAGGTGAAGTTATTTTAAATGTTTTACTTTAATTATGCTTTGGTAAGAGAGAATTCCTCTAACTTTTAAAAACTCTTTTAATATTTAAGGTATTCAGCATCCAGTGGAGCAGGCAGTACCCAATCAGAAGGGCCCAGGCTGTCAAAGGCTGGTTGGCCATCACTGTTCATATCAACTTAACACCAGCCCTGCCTATGATGTTACTGGCTTATCTTTAGTAGTAGATATTTAATAGAGGTTTCCAGTGTGTCCAGTAAAATGGCTGTGTATCATAGATGTGTTGATATGAATTTTCTGAGTCTCTATAACCTGGGTGAATCAGTCTCCAACATGTGTCTTTCTACCTGGTGTTGCTTGTGCCAACAGAATGAGGCTGAGTTCAGTTCAGAAGTAAAGGAAATCTTTATTCCTTGATCAGAGAATGGAGAGGTACGAGCTTGCACTCTAAAGTTCTTGTTCTCTCCCCTAAAGGTGGCCCTAAACAAGGATGCTTTACAGGTTTCTTGTCATTGCACCTGCCCTCCACCACCATCTTAAAGCCATTTCCCACTAGGGACTCTGATCTGAAGAGTTAGGTGCAAAGCTTCTGCATGTAGTACTCTATGAGCACATGAAATTTGACTAAACTGAAAGGGAAAAAGGAGTTAGACTTTATCTTATTTCCCAGATTCTACCTTTATTTCATGAGAATCATTAATGAGTTTTGTTGGTGACAATATGATGGACCAGATACTTCACTTTGAAACGAATTTCCCCAGGTTAGAAAACAACAGAGAGAGAGAGAGAGAGAGGGAGAGAGGGAGAGAGGGAGATTGTTTAAAATATCAATAGAGACTGGAATTTGAGGACAAACTGTTTATTTAGAGCAGAAGAGCTTGTTTTATTGATTCACTCAGAATATTCAAGTGCCTTCTATTTGAGGTGTTCCAGTGAGGCATTGGTCCAGGCACTGGGGTAACAGCAGTGAATAAAGTAGACAAAATCTCTGTCCTAGCAATGTCTGTTATTATTGTTAGTTGCTAATTCATGTCTGACTCTTTGCAACCCCATAACTGCAGGACACCAGGGTTCCCTGTCCTTCACCATCTCCCCAAATTTGCTCAAACTCATGTCCATTGATTTGGTGATGCCATCCAATCATTTCATCATCTGTCATCCCCTTCTCCATATTCTAATTTAATTTGTGTGAATAAAAAGAAGACAAGGGGTTGTTAGCCCCTGAAAGTAAAGAATGGAATTTAAAAGGGCAATAGTTATACATGTAGATAAGACAAGATCAATTTAAATATTCTTGAGACAGAAGGTATAGCTAATTCCCATTGGGTCAGTGACTCCTGAATGGGTTCTTTGCCTGGAATCACAAATGCTACTTTTTAAACCTGGTTGTGTATAGTAGAGCAGAAACTTTATTCATTGATTAAGGAATAAAGGGAGAGCTCATGCTCTAAACACACCTTCTCCCCAAGGGGAGAGGGGAGTAGAGGAACTTTAAGGGATAGGAGGCAGGCATGCCACTGGGGCTCTAGGAAAGGGGCAGAGATTTCTGGGAACAGCCAGGTTAGCTGGAACATGTGCAGTCTTCCACACTCCTTTGCACATGGCAGGAATTGTGCCTAGTCCAGTACAAATTCCCACCTTGGGTAGAAATCTTAACATGGTAATGAAGCAAAAATAACTTTCAGACAGTTCCAGTCTCATCTGTGCATGGCCATTCCTGTAGTTAAGTCAGAGGTGGTTCAGGGCAGTTGGCCACAGCATATCTCTCAAAACACAGCTGCAAAACATCTCTGTCAAATACTAGATGCTTTAAAAACAAACACAGAGGTAAATTAAGACAAAGATCCTTTAGCTGCCAGGGGTAGGTATGAGTGACAAAGGAATGTTATCAGAAATGTTTAGTTTCTTCCTTGCTACTCAAAGTGTGGTCCCTGGACCCAGCAACATCAGCATCACCCTAGAGTTGTTAGCAATCCAGAATCTCAGACCTCACACATGCTCTTGAGAATTTACATTTTAAGCAGATCCCTGGGAGATCTAAGGAAGACACAAGCATTGGTAGACTCCATAGTGATCAGAATTAATCTTTCCAACTTTTCCACATATTGACATGTACCAAGATGGTCACTGAGTGGGTTACATGTCTTACAATCTCACTTCAGTAAGAGCCACTTTTAAAATACTCATTTTACTAATATGTTTTCTATTTTTGTGTAAGAGTCCAGAAGCACAGAAGTCTTCCCATCTTAAACCAAAAACGGTTGGAAAGCCACTGGGTTTATGGTGTATTATTAGTAAATGCCAGTTGACCACTAACACCTGGCAGTTTCCTTTTTGTTATAGATTGTATGTGAAGTGTGGTCCATGTTTACAAAAGGTGTATAATCTAGATGTGAGTTCAAGGCTAGTAGACATAGACAGTAGTTAAACCACTAAATAGATTATACCATAATATGTCCTGAGGATAGACCCAGGTCTCTGGTGGAATCTGAAAGGACACTGAAACAGTTTCTCATCAAATGAAGTGTCAGAAAAACTATGTCTTTAAATATGAGAGTTGCTTATGGCTTTTCTAAAAGCCTGTGAAGTCTTCTTCTGGGCCCCACTTGGTTTCAGGATCTCCTTGATTCTCAGCTACAAACATAAAGATTGAGGGTGGAGTCAGATGCTGACAACAGCAAAATGTATCAGCTGAAAGCATAGTGTTATAAATTTTTTAAAGAAAATAGTGGATAGGTGGGGGTTGGGTGCATTTTAGGCAACCAATATTAACCCCAAAGGACATTGCCATATTTAAAAACAATTAAATCAGACCAAAAGGGGGAAAAAGAAGAGAAAAACCCAATGAGACCATTGATGCTCAAAATTTTAGATCTGAGTTTCAAGAAAAGATGTATTTCTGTTAGCTTTTAAGATGACAAAACTATGCAGTCCTCATGAAGAAAGGTTCTCACTAATAGTTTCTTCCTAAGTAGTAATTTGAAAATTTAACTTTACAAAAACATCTCATTTTCCCAACTAATTTTAGTATGCAGTCTTTTGTTGTACTTGTGGTAACTGTTTTAGTCAAGGCTTTTGGGTTGCTAGTGGCAGAATCTACCCAGGTTAGTTCAAAGGAAGAGGGCTTGATGGAAAGGAAATGGGCGTCTTGCGCAGCTGGAGCAATGCTGACTTTCCTGGAGCTAGGAACTGGGGTCCTCGTGGGTATTGGAGCCACTGCCACAGGATGCATGCATGTGCCCAAGCTTCCTGGTCTCTCAACTTTGCTGGGTGCGGTGACTCTGCTCTACTTTCCTGCTTTTTCCTGGCCTTATAATTCTCAGGAGGGGAAATCAGAATGACTTGGTGGCTAGTCATGGGTTAGGATCCCCTGGTACTTTGGTCCATTAGCTGTGGTCAAGGCTCTAGCAGTTTCCTGGGAGAGGAGCAGTTATTCCAAGCCCATCTGATAAAGTTAAAGGAGTTTAAGTGAGTGGCAGATTCCTGGGAGCTATATTTGTCATCAAGAGTCTTAGGAAAAGAAAGGGCTAAGGTTGAGATCTGGACAGAGTGGGTGGGGACTTAAGGACCTTCTTAGTGGGTGAACAGAGGAGAGAAAAGAGTATTTTATCAGAATAAGGGTACACAGTCAAGAGTGATGGGAGGTGAGACGGGCACTATCCCTAGTGAAAATAAGAGGCAGTGAATGATATTGCAGGAAATTGCCCTGAAAAGTGAGGTTCCTTGTCTCCTCTCTCTGCTGGATGGAAATCTCAGGATGGCTTGGCAGTAGCACCCACCCCATGATGAAATATTGTATGCTTAATACTATTGCATCATCCTGAGCAAGGTGGGACCTTGTCTCCTCCATCATCAGAAGCTTGGTCTACAAAGGGATTTGAATATTTCTGTTTGCTGTAGAACCCCTTCTTGAAATACCATCTCTAAGGTGAACATCCAGATGAATGAAAAGGGCTCTGTTTGCAATGGATGGGCAGTAAGGGAGACAGATGGGGTGTCTTTTTCTCTACTTCTTCTCCTTCATTTTCCAAGGCACCTCTGTTAAATCTCAGATGCTTCCCAGGATAAACTTTGGGAAGACTAGGCATGGTTATCTTTTATGTCCCCTCAAAGCTCTAAAATCCCAAAAGGATAATAAGAATAACACATGAGAGGTGGCAAGAAAACTAGAAATAACAGAAAAACTATACAAAAAAGATCTTCATGACCCAGATAACCATGATGGTGTGATCACTCACAAACATCCTGGAATGTGAAGCCAAGTGGGCCTTAGGAAGCATCACTACAAACAAAGCTAGTGGAGGTGATGGAATTCTAGTTGAGCTATTTCAAATTCTAAAAGATGATGTATGGAAAAACCAATACAATATTGTAAAGTAATTAGCCTCCAATTAAAATAAGTAAATTTATATATATATAAATAATAAAAATACAAAAAATAATATATACCTCAATAAAAATATACCTTGATATTTTATGATACATAAATATTTAATTTTTGTAGCTTAACAAAGATAGAGCAAAGACCAGATGTAGGAACTTCAAAATTTTAAGTTACAGTTTGGTTATAACTAAGCTGAGACATTCTAGTTGTGGGTCAGGTGTCAGAATTCTAAAGGTGACTGAATCCAGCTTAGAGTATAGACTTGATTCTTAAAATACAATCATTATGAATTTGTATTTTGACAAGTTCAATGGCATCTTTTGTGATATTCTGTCTTATGGACAAGACAGAAAACTGTGAACCAGAGCAGTTAGGAGGACCTTGATTGGTTCTTGGATGTCATGGTCTTCAAGGGGGTTATCTCTCTACCCCTGTTTCTCTCTGCCTTTCTCTCTTCCCTTCCCCTGATCCTCCATATCACCCCTTTCTTTCTCCTCCTTCTTGTCCCCCCTCTACTTTACATTTTTACACAAGTAATACACAGTGTAGAGAAATAAGAATGGAAAGAAAAAAAAATTAAAATTGTGCGTAATACATTACAGACTTGTTTCAGACTTGTTCAGGTTGTTTTCTACTAGTGACTTTATAAATATGCCACATTCAACAGATTGATGCACTTACTGACTCCTGGGGATGTAATCCCAGACATGAATTTTCTGGGTCAGAAGGGATGCACTCTTAGAATGGTTTACACATATTGTTCAATTGTTCCCAAAAATCGACCTGTGCTTACAGATGGAAGTGATCTGGCCTGTAGAATTTACTGTGGTTGTAGCTTTGTGACTGGCTATGCAGGACGAGGGGAGGTGGTGATACCACTTTACCCTAAAGTAATCAAGACTTGGGCACAAGGCATTAGCTGAGACTGGTCTGAGTCTGGTCAAGAGACTGCAGACAATATAGGGCCATGCCTTATGAGGGATCATTGAGGCACCAAGGAATAGTTGCTAGAAAGAATATGATTCATTTCATTCAAGTGTTTGCAAGGCTGTCATATCAAGAGAAATTAGATTCACCTTGTGTGGTTATAAGGGCAGAATAAGTAGGGATGTTCCAGGAAGACAAGATTCAGTTTAATATGAGAAATCCTTAAACACAGACAGTCTGAAAATGGATTGGGTTCCCCCTGTTCATCTGAATCCCTCTTCCCTCTATATCCCTGGAGATCTTCCATCAGGGGCCTCATGTTATTTGGATGAAGAGTTATGGCATGTATGTGAAAGGAATGCATGATAAGGATTTAATATTTCATTTGGAGACTTCTGAGAAAACTTTATTACTACAAGGCTGTGGGCTTGGAAATCACAGCTGCAGTTAAAATGTGCTCAGTCGCTCAGTTGTGTCCTCCTTTTTGCGACCCCATGGACTGTAGCTCACCAAGCTCCTCTGTCCATGGGATTTTTCAGGCAAGAATACTGGAGTGGGTTGCTATTTACTCCTCCAGGGGATCTTCCCAAGCCAGGGATTGAACCCCTGTCTCCTGCTTCTCCCTACATTGGCAGGCAGATTCTTTACTACTGAGCCACTTAGGAAGCCCAGTCTATCCCAAAGCCAGAGGAAATATTCTGCAAACACCATATGTTCTCTTAATGTTTCTTAGAGCAAGGAAGAAACTGTTGAACTTTCTGATCTCACATTATTTTACACTCAGCTCACTGGTGAATAAGTGCTTAGTTTTTTGATGATCTTTGATATTAGGTTCAGTTTGTGTAGTCATCGTGTGGGGAGATATTTTTTCTCATTGTTTCTGTTCTTCTTGTATTTTGCACTCTTTGCCAACCCTTGGTCTCTCAGACCTTAAGGTTCACATATCCGGAGAAAGATAAAGTGGTGTGTGTGTGTGTGTGTGTGTGTGTGTGTGTGTGTGTTGTGTGTGTGTGTGTGCCAAATCCTCTTTGTGACCCCATGGTGTGTGGGTGTGTGTGTGTGTGTCAGGGTCAACCTGTGTCTCGTGCATTGCAGGCAATCCTCTGTGTGCAAACTTGTCTCCATGTTTTGCAGTGTGTGGACACCTAGCTGAGTGCTGAGTCCACAGTCAGTGGAGAAAAGGGAACCCTCTTACACTGTTGGTGGGAATGCAAACTAGTACAGCCACTATGGAGAACATGGACCTTAAAAACTGGAAATAGAACTGCCTTATGATCCCAATCCCACTGCTGGGCATACACACTGAGGAAACCAGAAGGCAAGAATACTGGAGTGGGTTGCCATTTCCTTCTCCAGGAATCTTCCCAATGTCCTCAGGGATGGATAAGAACCTGGGTCTAAAAAGAATACATTTGCAGGCAGACGCTTTATCCTCTGAGCCATGCAAAGCAGCCAATTACATCATTCTCTGCAAACTTGTCTCCATAGTTTTCAAAGCAGCTATTGGTGGACTTCTTCCCAGTGCCTCTGTAGCCATAGGAGAAAGGCTCTTCACCTAGCTGAGTGCTGAGTCTTACACACTGTTCATTTAATCTTAAAAAATTTTCAATACTTCCTTCAACACTTTCTAAGCCAAATCATACTTGTAGTGTTTCTGAATCTTGCCAGTGTTAAAAAGTTGCATTTTTCAAAGAATTACAAGCACTTAAACCACATTTTAAATATTTTTGACATATATTTTCTTTATTTAAAAATTGCTACTTTGAGAAGTATAAAAATGACCAGAGTGGTCACAACTTTTGTAAGAGTATCTGCAAAACTGCCCATCTGATTTTAATGTTCCTGAAGCACAACTGATTAAATAATAACCCAGTTTCTTGCCCCTCAAAACCGCCTGGGCAATAGCAGAAAGGGCATCACCTGCCAGCTTGGAGGGAATGCAGACTCTCTGGCTCCCCCAGCACTCCTGAGTCAGAATCTGCATTTTACCAGGTTGACCTTCCTGCAGCTCCTGGTGGACTTT
This sequence comes from Bos mutus, assembly GCF_027580195.1. Taxonomy (NCBI): domain Eukaryota; kingdom Metazoa; phylum Chordata; class Mammalia; order Artiodactyla; family Bovidae; genus Bos; species Bos mutus. The sequence continues at coordinate 95,392 of NW_027219749.1, forward strand.
CCCAGGAGACGTGATGCTGCAGAACCTGGGGCTCAGAGTCATCATCTCACGTTGGTGGTTGAGCACTTGGTAATTTATGTGGCATCATGACTGGGTTTTTTCACCTGCATGAGCCTGTTAAATCCTGAGATTTGCCCTCTAAAGCAGGCATTCCTAGAGGCTCAGAAAAGTTGTCACTGGGCCTGCAAAAGTGTCACTGAGAGACAGTTTCTGGAGTCTGTATTTCCTAAACCTGAGAAAGGAAAATTGAGACACAGGCTGTGATGGCCTGGCCAAGGGTGAAATATTCCAGCAGCTCCAGCTCCTGGCATGGGCACACCCTGTGCTTCTGCCAGCTAGATGCCCTGTGGAGGACAGCAGAGCCACATTCAGGCCACATAAACTCAGCCCTCAGCTGCTGCTCATTCATGGTCTTGCTAGCTTGCTGTGCAGGCCTTGGGAGGAAGTCATCTCTGACAGAGGTCAGAAAGAGCAGGTCAGGTTCCCATGTCTCACCTGCAGCCTGGCTTCCTGGAGTCTCAGTTATAAAAGAAATTCAGGGGTCTAGGTAACAGGAGTTGCTATACCAAAGTCGTGTGTGTCTGCACGCATGTGTGTAGCTTCAATTTCTTTAAATTTGATCATGAAAGGACTAGATATTCATTAGAAATCAATTCTAATCTTCCAGTCTTGCAGCCTTTAGGATATACTGTTTTAGTGGATTTTGAGAAGGGAAATAAAATCAATAATGATAAGTGATCTGTAGTCATCACATAATATTGCCATTTTCCTGCCTACGTCCCTCTGGTCTTCTTGGATGCTTAAGCATGAGTCTATGTTTGTCACATCGGGTACACCTGTGAAAATAATGACATTACCATGATAGTAAACTCACAACATGAAGACGACAGGAATCTACAATTTCCTGAAATGTGAGTTGTTGGGAACCATTTTGTGGGGGAAAAAAAATTACAGAGAGATTATAATAGTGTTTATTTTAAAAGTATCACATCAAAATTAATTTTGATAACTAAAGCAAAATTAGTATAATGATTAGGATTAATTGAAGTATTTTGCAAGTGTTTATTCACTGACTTAGCACTTGGAATGAGTCTTAGATAGGATGGATCTAAAAGGAGAGAAGATTCTCAAATCCACCAACTCTTCTTGATGCTGCCACAAGATTCCCCCCATTCTTTTAAAAATCAGGGCTCAATTTCAACATCCCACCCACTGCTATTTGGTAGAATTTTATCTCTATTTAGATATCATCCTATTTTCTCTTTCTTTACCACTGACATCAGCTTATTTCATATGACGCTATAATAAATGCATATAGTTTAAAAATATTGTTTTAGTTTGTTCATGAGTTATTTCTCTTAAAGGGCTTATCTGGGGAAGTAATTTCTTGTGTCCTGTTCTTGCAGGAAGAATTTTGAATCGTTTCTCTAAAGACATTGGCCATATGGATGACTTGCTGCCCCTGACATTTCTTGATTTCATCCAGGTAATGTAACAGTCCTGTCAGAGTTCTCACAGGAGGAGCACAGAGTCTGTTTCTCAAGGTCTTTTCACAGGGGCTGAGGGTGATCCTTTCAGCCTGGCAATGTGTCCTATTATCTTAAGTGAAAGGTCATGTTTGTAAGAGAAAGGTGCAGTTGTGATTGGGAGGCTGAGTTAACATGAGGAACACCTGGGGCAGGAGTGTCTACACAGTCACGTCAAGGTTGGTCTGAAGCAGTGACATGCTGGGTAAGTGGTTCTCCCTCTGCCTTCCAGGTGTCTGGCATGGATTCCTTTTACTGTGAGGGCATTTAATAACAGGATCACCTCTCATGGAAAGATAGCCTAGATGAACTAAATTATGTGTCTTATGACCACAGAAAAGAGAAAGTGTTAGTTGCTCTGTCATTTCTGATTCTTTGTGACCCCATGAACTGGAACCACTAGTTTCTTCTGTCCATGGAATTCTTCAGGCAAGAATACTAGAGTGGATTCAGTTCAGTTCAGTTCGGTCACTCAGTCATGTCTGACTCTTTGCAACCCCATGGACTGCAGCAAGGCAGGCCTCCCTGTCCATCACCAACTCCCAGAGCTTGCTCAAGCTCATGTTTATAGCGTCACTGATGCCATCCAACCATCTCATCTGCTGTCATTCCCTTTTCTTCCTGTCTTCAATCTTTCCCAGCATCAGGGTCTTTTCCAATGAGTTAGTTCTTTGCATCAGTTAGCCAAAGTATTGGAGCTTCAGCTTCAGCATCAGTCCTTCCAATGTATATTTAAGACTGTTTTCCTTCAGGATAGACTGGTTTGATCTCCTTGCAGTCCAAGGGACTCTCAAGAGTCTTCTCCAACACCACAGTTCAAAAGCAGCAGTTCTTCGGTGCTCAGCTTTCTTTTAGCCATGCCCTTCTCCAGGGGTTCTTCTTGTGAGCCCCCAGGGAAACCCATTACCACAGAAGACAAGTATTTGTTGCACCATTTTTTTTTTTTTTAAAATAAGGCCAGGTGTGGTTACTTACAAAGAAAAGGTTAATAAATGATAAGTTGAAAAATAATAGCTGAACAAGGACAATAAAGAGCAGTTATTGAGGATACAAAATCTTTAAGCCAATAATTTGAGTAAGGGATCAAAGTCATCTCAGAAAATGTCTTTTTTGTTTGTGTAAGCATTTCTTTTCAAGTGGAAATTGCTCTGTTGTAAGGTGTCTTTAAAACAAAAAGTTAGAAATACCACAGACATACCTTCTATCCAGCCTTTGTTTTGTCTGTGAACTTGAGATTCTAAAGAATGGTGTTGGATCCTCTCAGCTCTCATCTCCTCATTTAGAATGCTTATTTGGAATGACTTTTTTGTTGTGGTTTAGTTCTGTCTGCTTTTTAGTGATTCAAGCTGTGGCAACTTTCCACATGTTCATTTTGGAAGTGAAATGCATTTATCAAAAGCTACACACAGAAATGCAGCAATGAATTTCTGTGCAGTGCAATCTACGGGCAAAGGCTTCCACTGTTACCAGTGAGAAGTAAGCTGAGTCTCAGAGGCAGAGTACTTTTACTGCAAAGATATATCTTTTTATTTTTTCTTTGCTGCAAACTTATTTTGTAAAGGTGTCCTGTTGGGTTCAGCTATGTTACTTATCCCCAGAAGCAGTCTTTCAGTAAAGCAGTGTCACATCTTGACAGTGATTGCTAATTTGAAAAGATTTTGTGAAAGTTCTGTTCCTTAGCTACAACAAGCTAGGCCAAGGTTGGTTTTCCAAAGCTGGCTGGCCTGCTGTGTGCTTAGCACATGGTTCATTAGCCCTTATAATCAGAATCGATTGCATGTTTTTGTATGATGTATAGAAGGACAGGGATAGATACTGCCTGATTTCAGGATAAAACATTCTCAGTAATGAGGAGAGAAAACTTCAGTTTCATTGATTTCGAATCCCAGCTCCTTTGTACTTCCATTGATATCAATATACCAGTTCATGGTGCATGAAATAGAAAAGGTCAAATTGATCTTATCTTTGGAATATATTATTGAATAATCTTGTTTGGTTTAGTTAATTCAAAGGTCCACCACTTTTTTCGTTAGTCTCCCATAAATGCTCAAGAGTGTCATAACAGTAAGTCTTTACCAAGAAGAAGCAGAGCTTGAAACAGAGAATATGGAATAAGAAAATAAACATCTCAAAAAATGTTGACTTGCTGTCATATTCCTAAGGTGATCAATCTTTGGAAGGCCTAGAGCTGAGAAGAAAATACAGAGAGGACAAAAACTGTAGTAGGCATGAGGTTTATTGGTCATAGTATTTTTGAAAGTACATCTTCAAACAAAATAGACCTCAGATTCAATTCTCTTTGTGGCCAGAGAAAAGCAACAGTCACTTTAGTACATGTGACATCATCACCACATCTAGAAAAAAATAACACGACTATGATACATCCTTGGATATACGAGGCTGTTCCAGTGGTGAGCATGAATGACCTCTAAGGGTCCAAATTCATTGGATTCTTAAGCCTTTTGGGCCTTAAATCTATGAATACACCATCTTCCCTCTCCCAATTGATGGCACCCAGAGTACACTGAAAAGTGGTAACAATGGGCTTAGAGTTTCTATTCTATTTGTCATACATAGAATGGTAAGCACTTTATATACATAATCTCATTTAATTCTCACCACCGTCCTTTTAAAGTGTTGATATATCCCAGATTTTCCTAAAATTAAGAGTGGGTGTATGGTCTTACCATCCCTGTCAATTTTTGAGAGAATGAGCCCTAATCCCTGTCTCAGATACCTCAATATTTGGCTAATGGGGATTTCTGCTCTAGGTGTAGGTTGTCATTCTCTGCAAACTAAAGAATTATTCTGACTGATGAAAATCACCATGTACTCTCAGTGACTTTATCTTAGAATTTTTGCACTTATTCATATGGAATCATAGGCTTTGGCTAGAATTCTCAAATGGTATGCTCCAAATAGGTTATAAACATATTAAATAATGATTCCCCTTATTTCTTGGGGCATCAGGACTAGGGTCACTTGGTTCTGGGTCAACATGTTTCTTGTGTACACATCATTGTCTCTGTGCCGTAGTGAGACAGATGTGCAGAAGCATTGCCCATGGTGAGGTGGGCCATCAGATGGGCCTGAAATCCAATCAGATGGTGAGAATTGTGTGTGTAGCTTGGATTAGGCTCCTTGGAATTCCTAGGAATGTGGAAGGAAGAAATAAAATGGGCTTCAAGGAAGGGACGTTTATTGCACCCAAGAAATCTTCTGTTTCCTTCTTCAAGAGTGTTGACATTTTGCTTAGATACTATTGTTGCCTTCTACCAACTTCTGTAAAGGCTTTGAGAGAGCTGGCAATAAATAAAAGATGCACAAATATGTATACATATATATACACACACAAATATAGATGTAAACCCATATATTATATACATATGTTTGAATAATATAATACTTAATCCTCTGTGAGACTGTATATAGTATGATCTGCAAGTAGAAAAAAAAATCTTAGAGAAAGTCTATTTGAATTGCTTTAGAATTTAGGGGCATGAAATCTGAAGGACTTAACTTAAGCTAGGAGCAGGAGCTTTTGAGAACAAGTTACCAGTCTATAATTGGTATTCAAGGAAAGAGCATTGGCATAGTTCCCTTCATTTTGATCTTACCTCTGCTTCCCAGGTTATCTGCCAGGCTGGGTTAATCATTAAAGGCTTTAAATTATATAGAAAAACAGATTACTGAAACTGGTGAATATTGTCCAATCAAATAATGTGAATCTGCTAAACTGTAATTGGGGTTTTTCCTAATTGAAATTTCAGCAGATTTTTTTCCCCTGACAACCACTGATAACACCCCAGTGACTTTACTTAAGATCAGATGTGGAAGGAGCTGGAAGGACCCTTCCCCATGAATATGAAGGTTGTAAAAGGGTGGGATGCACAGTTAAACCAGTGGTTGTTAAGAAATTGTTCATCTGTAGGTCTAATAGAAGAGAGAACAGACAGCCCTGTTTTTCCCCATTTATGATTAGAATTTATTCTTTCAGAATTCTATCCTCTTAACTTTTTTTTATATTGATACCATGACACAGATGCAGTTTTGGTTCACAAGGGTTCTTGGCCACAGAGTCACAATTCTGGACATTTCCTCCTCCTTCCAGACTCCTCTACCTGCAGTGGTGGGTCTGGAATTCCATGACTGCAAACTGTTCCTGGCTTTCTCCATGACCTATAATACCTTAGGAAAACTTAGGACACCACGTGGCCTTCCAACTTCATGTCCTATCTGTAAATAGAAACGATAGTACTTACTTTGCTCATTCACAAGGTAGTTGTGAGGATCCTCTGAGAAAGCTGATCAGGAAGAGCTGTTACTGGGGTCCAGCCCCAGTTGGATCCAGGGATTCCCTTGGGAGGACGGCATTGGTGTAAAGGATAGCACAGCAGAGAGATCAGAGGCTTGATATGACTGGTTTACATAGGAAACTAATAAAGTTCGTGACACCGAACTTGCTAGGACTATGGAGGCCGCAGGCACTCTCTTGAATCGCGGAAGGTGCCCCCTCTTAGGCACCTTCTTGAGTGGGTCTTAGAAACCCAGGCAAATAAGTAGTCTCAGAGAGCCCCCACGCTCCAGTCATTCATCCTGAAGGAAGAACAGAGAAGAAAAGGAAGGAAAAGGAAGCAAGAATGACACGGTGAGACCAAGCCTGATGAGCAAGGCCCACACTTTATTTTCCAAAGTAGTTTTTATACCTTAAGTTGTGCATAGAGGATAATGGGGAGGGGGGGGTAGAGTCATGCAAGGTCAGCAGTCCTTGATCCTTATCGAAGCCAGGCTTTCTTTCTGCAAACTTATCTATGCAAAAGCTTTAGGTGATTTGCATCATCTTCTGGCCAGGAGGCCTGTTAGCATTTTATGACCCTTTCTTCAGAAAACTTATTTTTCTCTAAAGGTGATTATTCTAAAGACAGGCGCCACCCTCTGAAAGCATTAGATAAAGTTGCATTCCTATAGGGCAAAAGTGTGGTGGGCTATAACAAGAAAAGAATTAACTCAAGGGTCCAAGGTTATAAACATTAAAGCTATTACTTACATTTCTATATACCAACTATATTAATCAATACACTCCCAGGGACATAGTAGGTAAGGGATATGGAAACTTGGCAGCAAGCATTAGCTCAACAAAGAAATCCTGTACTAATTCTATTCTAACAATTTTAACTCTCTGAGAAGATCTGCGTTGTTAGAATATCTTAAGCTTCCCGTACCTCTCATGGTTGGGAGGCTGTGAACAATCACATGCATAGCTGCAGGAATCTGAACAAACCTGTCAGGCAAGCTAGAAAGTCATCAGAGGGGTTTGAATTGAAACACTCCTATTATGCCCAGGAGACTTATTAACTAGAGCTCTAAGCTAATTTTCTTCAGAGAAAGGTGGTTGGGGATAGCCCCCCGTTAATGTCAGAGGAGTTGGTAAAAGTCATAAAATAGTAAAACAGACAGATTCTGGTTTTGGAGTAGACGCTCAGGCAGATCCAGGGGGGCCCTTGAGCCCTGACTCGCCTTGCCTATCAGGGCTCTCCCGCATGACCTTGTCATGGGTGGGAACTCCCGTGCTGGCTCCCAGCAAGCTGTGAAATGATAAAACACAAATCTCTGTGATACAGGCATTACCTACCAACCCATCCCTTAGAGATGCATCAGGGCCAGGGACCCTGGGTGACAAGTTGGCGAGGCCCTGGGCTGGTAAGCACAGGATTCAGGTGCTGGTGCTGAGAGGACTCAGAACAACCAGTGTTAACTCAGACAAGCATCTCAACCTTCTTATCCCAGCTTCTTTTTGGTCAAAATTTCTATCAACTGTGATTCTGACAGAATGTGGTTCACTGGAGAAGGGAATGGCAAACCATTTCAGTATTCTTGCCTTGAGAACCCCATGAACAGTATGAAAGTGCAAAAAGGTAGGACACTGAAAGATGAACTCCCTAGATCAGTAGGTGCCCAATATGCTACTGGAGATCAGTGGAGAAATAACTCCAAAAAGAATGAAGGGATGGAGCCAAAGCAAAAACAACACCCAATTGAGGATGAGACTGGAGATAGAAGCAGGGTTTGATGCTGTAAAGAGCAATATTACAGAGGAACCTGGATTGTTATGTCCATGAATCAAGGCAAATTGGAAGTGGTCAAGCAGGAGATGATAAGAGTGCACATATACATTCTATGAATCAGCGAAATAAGATGGACTGGAATGGGTGAATTTAACTCAGATTACCATTGGATCTACTACTGTGGGCAGGAATGCCTTAAAAGAAATGGAGTAGCCATCGTGGTCAACAAAAGAGTCCAAAATAGAGTACTTGAATGCAATCTCAAAAACGACAGAATGATCTCTTTTCGTTTCCAAGGCAAACCATTCAATATCATGGTAATCCAAGTCTATGCCCCAACCAGTAATGCTGAAGAAGCTGAAGTTGAACAGTTCTATGAAGACCTCTAAGACCTATTAGAACTAACACCCCAAAAAAGATGTCCTTTTCATTGTAGGGGACTGGAATGCAAAAGTAGGAAGTCAAGAAACACCTGGAGTAACAGGTAAATTGGCCTTGGAGTACAGAATGAAGCAGGGCAAAGGCTAATAGAGTTCTGCCAAGAGAATGTACTGGTCATAGCATACACCCTCTTCCAACAACACAAGAGAAGATTCTACACATGGACATCACCAGATGGTCAACACCAAAATTAGATTGATTATATTCTTTGCAGCCAAAATGGAGAAGCTCTACACAGTCAGCAAAAACAAGACTGGGAGCTGACTGTGGCTCAGATCTTATTGCCAAATTCAGACTGAAATTGAAGAAAGTGAGGAAAACCACTAGACCATTCAGGTATGACCTAAATCAAATCCTTTATGACTATATAGTGGAAGTGAGAAATAGATTTAAGGGACTAGATCTGATAGAGTGCCTGATGAACTATGGACGGAGGTTCATGACATTGTACAGGAGACAGGGATCAAGACAATCCCCAGGAAAAAGAAATTCAAAAAAGCAAAATGGCTGTCTGAGGAGACCTTATAAATAGCTGTAAAAAGAAGGGAAGCTAAAAGCAAAGGAGAAAAAGAAAGATATACACATTTGAATGTGGAGTTCCAAAGAATACCAAGGAGAGATAAGAAAACCTTCCCCAGTGATCAGTGTAAAGAAATAGAGAGAAAAAATAGAATGGGAAAGACTAGAGATCTCTTCAAGAAAATTAGAGATACCAAGGGAACATTTCATGCAAAGATGGGCTCGATAAAGGACAGAAATGGTATGGACCTAACAGAAGCAGAAGATATTAAGAAGAGGTGGCAAGAATACACAGAAGAACTGTACAAAGAAGATCTTCATGACCCAGATAATCACGATGGTGTGATCACTCACCTAGAGCCAGACATCCTGGAATGTGAAGTCAAGTGGGCCTTAGGAAGCATGACTACAAACAAAGCTAGTGGAGGTGATGGAATTCCAGTTGAGCTATTTCAAATCGTGAAAGATGATACTGTGAAAGTGCTGCACTCGATATGCCAGCAAATTTGGAAAACTCAGCAGTGGCCACAGGACTGGAAAATGTCAGTTTTCATTTCCATCCCAAAGAAAGGCAATGTCAAAGAATGGTCAAACTACCACACAATTGCACTCATCTCACATGCTAGCAAAGTAATGCTCAAAATTCTCCAAGCCAGGCTTCAACAATACATGAACCATAAACTTTCAGATGTTCAACCTGGATTTAGAAAAGGCAGAGGAACCAGAGATCAAATTGCCAACATCTGTTGGATCATCATAAAAGCAAGAGAGTTCCAGAAAAACATCTACTTCTTCTTTATTGACTATGCCAAAGCCTTTCACTGTGTGGATCACAACAAACTGGAACATTCTTCAAGAGATGGGAATACCAGACCACCTGAACTTCCTCCTGAGAACTGTGTATGCAGGTCAGGAAGCAACAGTTAGGACTGGACATGGAACAACAGACTGGTTCCAAATCGGGAAAGGAGTATGTCAAGGCTGTATATTGTCACCCTGATTATTTAACTTACATGCAGAGTACATAATGTGAAATGCTAGGCTGGATGAAGCACAAGCTGGAATCAAGATTGCCAGGAGCAATATCAAGAACCGGAGATATGCAGATGACCCCACCCTTATGGCAGAAAGCGAAGAAGAACTAAAGAACTTCTTGATGACATTGAAAAAGAAGAGTGAAAAAGTTGGCTTAAAGCTCAACATTCAGAAAACTAAGATCATGGCATCCAGTCCCATCATCACTTCATGGCCAGTAGATGGGGAAACAATGGAAACAGTGACAGGCTTTATTTTCTTGGGCTCCAAAGTCACTGCAGATGGTGACTGTGGCCATGAAATTAAAAGATGTTTGCTCCTTGGAAGAAAAGCTATGCCCCACCTAGACAGCATATTAAAAAGCAGATACATTACTTTGCTGACCAAGGTCCATCTAGTCAAAGCTATTGTTTTTCCAGTAGTCAGGTATGGATGTGAGAATTGGACTCTAAACAAAGCTGAGCTTGGAGAATACTCTTGAGAGTCCTTTGGACTGCAAGGAGACCAAACCAGTCAATCCTAAATGAAATCAGTCCTGAATATGCATTGGAAGGACTGATGCTAAAGCTCCAATACTTTGGCCACCTGATGCAAAGAACTGATTCATTGGAAAAAGACCCTGATGCTGGGAAATATTGAAGGCAGAAGGAGAAGGGGATGATAGGGGATGAGATAGTGGGATGGCATCACCGACTCGATGGGCATGAGTTTGAGCAAGCTCCAAGAGTTGGTGAACGACATGGGAGCCTGGCATGCTGTAGTCCATGGGGTGACAAAGAGTCAGACATGACTGAGCGACTGAACTGAACTGAACTGAATACTTAGTCTAATGATAGAAGGATGGCTGTATGTTGGGGGTTTAAATGTGTTGTAATGGCACATGACATGGGCTTCCCAGCTCCATGACTTAGTCTCCATCAAGTTGCTTCTTCTCACCCTGTGCCTCACTCCTCCATTTCTAAACTTAGAAAATACTATTACTGAATATTTTACACTGAATTTGTAATTAACCACTTCTTTATCCCTACATGCATAGCTAAGGTGTCTAGATTCCTCATCTGTGATACCTGCTCACTCATCTTTTTAGTAACACCTGATGACTCCTGATAGTTTGGGATTCAACTCCTACTCTCTGAACCTCAAATATTCTAATCTGTTGAAACTAGTCATGCCTGCCTCAAAGGACTACTGAGTGTATCAGAAGAGCTGATACCTAGAAAGTTCTTATCAAAGTGTTGGTGCATGCAACAAATATCATGAGGGCCAACTATAATTTTATTTCTTTGGAAGGGAAAGCATTCCCTGCTGTTCAAACAAGTTTTTCAAGGAAAGGAGTTTAATCTTAAGAGCAAATCATTAAAGTTTATCTTTGGAAAGTATCCTTGACATGAAGGCCTCTGTATTTTTGCTATTTCAGACATTTCTACTTGTGATTGGTGTGGTGGGTGTGATGGTGGCTGCAATTCCTTGGATTGCTATACCTGTGATTCCCCTTGGCATCCTTTTCTTTGTTCTTTGGCGATATTTCTTAGAGACATCACGAGATGTGAAACGCCTGGAATGTACAAGTGAGTACCTGGGCTCTCAGTTTGGGATGACAGTGCCTGCTGGCTTCCATTTGTACGGCAATTAACCAGACCCCTGAAATTCCTTAGACTGTTCTGTGGAATTTCTTACTGTTAACATTAGGTGATTGAAAGTTATGGCCCCTGAGAGTAGGTTTGGCCCTTAAGGTAAATGGAGCTGATGGTGGGTCAGCTGCACTTTGCATTTTAGCCCAAGGAGGACAGATGTGAGCACCATGAGGACAGGGACCATTTCTGTCTTGTTCACGACACACTTCCTTACACAAGAGTATCCACCCTGTGAATACTGTTCTTGAAAGTATTTCATCATGTTGGAACTAATATAGAGGATTTTTCTTCTCCTGAAGTTACCAGACCTGACAAAGAAAGGAAAAGATTAGGAGACCTCAGGAAATACGTGTCAGAAGTGATATATTTGAAAAATACATTGTTTAACACATTCAAGTAAATTGTAATTGTTAAATGTATTGAAAAGATGTGTGTTAGTCATCAGTTATGTCGACTCTCTTTGTGACCCCATGGACTGTAGCCCACCAGGCTCCTCTGTCCATGGATTCTCCAGGCAAGAATACTGGAGTGGGTAGCCATTCCATTCTCCAGAGGATCTTCCTGACCCAGGTGTTGAACCCAGGTCTCCTGCATTGCTGGTGGATTCTTTAATGTCTGAGCCACCAGGGAAGTTCTATTGAAAAGATAAGCCCTGTTAGTTTCAGGTTTGTTCTTTATCATTACCAGTATTTGGGTGATACCACACTGTTTGTATACCCCTTTCTCAAAACTATTTATATAAATGATGCTGAAAATAATCCCCTATGAGAACACAGGATGGGGATCTGTTCAGTATGCATTTAGTTGATTACTCCATACACCTTCCTAGTTTTAGAATAATGGGGAACAGGGACTTCCCTGGAGGTCCTGTGGTTAAGACTCTGTGCTTCCACTGTGGGAGCCACTACTTCAGTCCCTGGTTGTGGAACTAGATCCTGCAAGGTCTTGGTTTTGGCTGCAAGGTGCAGCCAAAAAACAAAATAATGGGGAACACATTTTATGATTAATTATTCTATTCTACAGGTAATCACAGATGATGGAAGAATTGAATTTATGTCATTCTTAATGCATACATTTCATCAATATTAATAAATAATGAAGAAAATACATTGTTACATATTTTTAAGTTATAAAAACAATAGCTAAAAAGTAAGGAGAGAATATGTTTGTAGCAGAGACCTCAAACATGAATAATTATTGCAAATTAATACCAACTTTACTTTCTAGAAACCAAGCCAAGAACAGAAGCATATTGAATCCTATGATTCTCTGTACTTACTAAATGGAAAAAAGTCTCAGTTAATCCAGTCAAAGGAGTTTTGTGTGTGTGTGTGTGTGTGTGGCAATTGTGTGTTTTGTTTTTAATAGTAAACACTTGAGGTACTTATCTTTATTTGTGAAAAGGATAGTGATCATCAATTTCATAAAATCTATAAAAGAAATTTTCATTCATCAAGAGAAGCAGGTGACCTCCCATGAGGTCTGGTCTTGTGAGGTGTTTGGATGGAGGGAGAGCAGTAGAGTCCAGGTGTGTGTGACATTCTGCTGATGACTTGGTAGGATGGTAGGACCTGGGGAGGCAGAAGAGGAAGCGATGAGCTCCATCCAATCTTCTGTGTAGTCAAGGTTTCAGATGTTTTATACTTTGAGGCCACCCATGAAAGGAAGTCATTCAACAGTTTTGTTGCAAAGCAGGTCTATGGTATGTTCAAAGAGGGTTTATTCCAGAAAAAATGTTTGACAGAAATTTTTGCCTGGGACAAGGGCCATCACCCATTCATATGAAAGTGGAGAGAAGAATTTCTCCTGAGGCTTTTATCAAGAAGCAGTACAGAATTTTCTCAATATTTGATCTGGAGAGTCTGAGGACTTTGGCACCATCACTGTGGAATATTTGGATTTTTTGCACCTAGTAGGCTGCAGTAAGTTAGACAATGAATTTAATCCAGGTACTCCTCCTGCACACCCCAGATAACCACATGTGGTGGCCAGTTGATTAGAACTGTTTATGTTTTCTCTCTAGCTGCTGGTGGTGGTAGTGTTAGGTCCCTAATTCAAGTCCAAGACCTCATGGTCTGCAGCACACCAAGCTTCTCTGTCCTTCATTACCTCCCAGAGTTTGCTCAAACCCATGTTGGCTGAGTTGGTGATGCCATCCAACTATCTCATCCTCTGTCATCTACTTCTCCTCCTGCCTTCAATCTTTCCCATCATCACGATCTTTTCCAATGAGTCAGCTCTTCACATCAGGCAGTCAAAGTAGTGCAGCTTAAGCTTGAGCATCAGTTCTTCCAATGACTATTTAGGGTTGATTTCTTTTAGGATTGACTGGTTTGATCTCCTTGCAGTCCAAGGGACTTTCAAGAGTATTCTCCAACACCACAGTTCAAAAATATCAGTTCTTCTGTGTTAAGCTTTCTTTATGGTCCTACTCTCACATCTATATATGACTACTAGAAAAACCATCAGTTCAATTCAGTTCAGTCCTGTCTGACTCTTTGCAACTCTATGGACAGCAGCACGCCAGGCCTCCCTGTCCATGACCAACTCCTGGAGTTTACTCAAACTCATGTCCACTGAGTCGGTGATGCCATCCAACCATCTCATCCTCTGTTATCCCCTTCTCCTCCCACCTTCAATCTTTCCCAGCATCAGGGTCTTTTCCAATGAGTCAGTTCTTGGCATCAGGTAGCCAAAGTATTGGAGTTTCACCTTCAGCATCAGTCCTTCCAATGAATATTCAGGACTGATTTCCTTTAGGATGGACTGGTTGGATCTCTGTGCAGTCCAAGGGGCTCTCAAGAGTTTCCTCCAACACCACAGTTCAAAAGCATCAATTCTTCTGCACTCAGCTTTCTTTATAGTCCAATACTCACATCCATACATGACTACAGGAAAAAATATAGCTTTGACTAGATGGACCTTTGTTGGCAAAGTAATGTCTCTGCTTTTTAATATGCTGTCTAGTTTGGTCATAGCTTTTCTTCCAAAGAGCAAGCATCTTTTAATTTCCTGGCTGCAGTCACCATCTGCAGTGATTTTGGAGCCCAAGAAATTAATGTCTCTCACTGTTTCCATTGTTTCCCCAAACCATGAAGTTATGGGACTGGATGCCATGATCTTTGTTTTCTGAATGTTGAGCTTTAAGCCAACTTTTTCACTCTCCTCTTTCACTTTCATCAAGAGGATCTTTAGTTCTTTGCTTTCTGCCATAAGGGTGATGTCATCTGTATATCTCAGGTTCTTGATATTTCTCCTGGCAATCTTGATTCCAGCTTGTGCTTCCTTTAGCCCAGCATTTCTCATGATGTACTCTGCATGTAAGTTAAATAAGCAGGGTGACAATATACAGCCTTGATGTACTCCTTTCCCGATTTGGAACCAGTCTGTTGTTTCATGTCCAGTTCTAATTGTTGCTTCCGGACCTGCATACAGATTTCTCAGGAGGCAGGTAATGTGGTCTGGTATTCCCATCTCTTGAAGAATTTTCCACAGTTTGTTGTGATCTACACAGTCAAAGGCTTTGGCATAGTCAATAAAGCAGAAATAGATATTTTTCTGGAACTCTGATGATCCAATCGATGTTGATGATCCAATGATGATCCAATGGGCATTGGCAATTTGATCTCTGGTTCCTCTGCCTTTTCTAAATCCAGCTTAAACATCTGGAAGTTCATGGTTCATGTACTGTTGAAGCCTGGCTTGGAGAATTTTGAGCATTACTTTGCCAGCATGTGAGATGAGTCCAGTTTTGTGGTAGCATTCTTTGGCATTGCCTTTCTTTGGGATGGGAATGAAAAGTGACCTTTTCGAGTCCTGTGGCCACTGCTGAGTTTTCCAAATTTGCTGGCATATTGAGTGCAGCACTTACACAGCATCCTCTTTTAGGATTTGAAATAGGTCAGCTGGAATTCCATCACCTCCACTAGCTTTATTGGTCGTGATGCTTCCTAAGGCCCACTTGATTTCACATTCCAGGATGTCTGGCTCTAGGTGAGTGTGATCACACTATCGTGGTTATCTGGATCATGAAGATCTTTTTTGTATAGCTCTTCTGTGTTTTCTTGCCACCTTGTCTTAGTATCTTCTGCTTCTGTTAGGTCCATACCATTTGTGTCCTTTATTGTGTCCATCTTTGCATGAAATATTCCCTTGGTATCTCTAATTTTCTTGAAGAGATCTCTAGTCTTTCCCAGTCTATTGTTTTCATCTATTTCTTTGCATTGATCACTGAGGAAGGTTCTCTTATCTCTCCTTGCTATTCTTTGGTACTCTACATTCAAATGGGTATATCTTTCCGTTTCTCCTTTGCCTTTTTGCTTAACTTCTTTTCATAGCTGTTTGAAAACCTCCTCAGACAACCATTTTGCCTTTTGAACTTCTTTTTCCTGGGGATGGTCTTAATCCCTGCCTCCTGTACAATGTCAGGAACCTCTGCCCATAGTTCTTCAGGCATTCTGTCTATCTGATCTAATCCCTTGAATCTATTTCTCACTTCCACTGTATAATCATAAGGGATTTGATTTGCATCATACCTGAATGGTCTAGTTTTCCCTATTTTCTTGAATTTAAGTCTGAATTTGGCAATAAGGCATTCATGATCTGAGCCACAGTCTGCTCCTGGTCTTTTTTCTGCTGACTCTATAGAGCTTCTCCAACTTTGGCTGCAAAGCATATAATCAATATGATTTCAGTGTTGGCCATCTGGTGATGTCAATGTGTAGAGTCTTCTCTTGTGGTGTTTGAAGAGGTTATTTGCTATCACCAGTGTGTTCTTTTGGCAAAACTCTATTAGGCTTTCCCCTGCTTCATTTTGTACTCCAAGGCCAAATTTGGCTGTTACTCCATGTGTTTCTTGACTTCCTACTTCTGCACTCCAGTCCCCTATAATGAAAAGGACATCTTTTTTGGGTATTAGTTCTAGAAGGTCTTGTAGGTCTTCATAGAACGATTGAACTTCAGCTTCTTCAGCATTACTGGTTGGGGTATAGACTTGGATTACTGTGATATTGAATGGTTTGCCTTGGAAATGAACAGAAATCATTCTGTCATTTTTGAGATTGCATCCAAGTACTGCATTCAGACTCTTGAGTGTGATGGCTACTCCATTTCTTCTAAGGGATTCTTGCCCACAGTAGTAAATATAATGGTCATCTGAGTTAAATTTATCCATTCCAGTCTATTTTTGTTCACTTATTCATTTCAATGTTCACTCATTCATTTCGATGTTCACTCATTCACTCTTGCCATCTCCTGTTTGACCACTTCCAATTTGCCTTGATTCATGGACATAACATTCCAGATTCCTATGCAATATTGCTCTTTATAGCATCAGATTTACTTGCATCAGCAGTCACATCCACAACTGGGTGTTGTTTTTGCTTTGGCTCTGTCTCTTCATTCTTTCTGGAGTTATATCTCCACTGATCTCTAGTAGCATATTGGGCACCTACTGACCTGGGAAGTTCATCTTGCAGTGTCCTATCTTTTTGCCTTTTCATACTGTTCATGGGGTTCTCAAGGCAAGAATACTCAGTGGTTTTCCATTCCCTTCTCCAGTGGACCACGTTTAGTCAGAATTCTCCACCATGACCTGTTTGTCTTGGGTGGCCCTACACAGCATGGCTCATAGTTTCATTGAGTTAGACAAGGCTGTGGTCCATGTGATCAGGTTTGTTCATTTTCTGTGACTGTGGTTTTCAGTCTGTCTGCCTTCTGATGGAGAAGGATAAGAGGCTTATGGAAGCTTCTTGATGGGAGAAACTGACTGAGAGGGAAACTGGGTCTTGTTCTGAAAAAACCCTAGCTTTGACTAGACAGACATTTGCCTGCCAAATATTCCACTCTCCTCTTTCACCTTCATCAAGAGGCTCTTTCATTCCTCTTCACTTTCTGCCATAAGGGTGGTGGTATCTGCATATCTGAGTTTGATATTTCTCCCAGCAATCTTGATTCCAGTATGTGCTTCATTCAGTCTGACATTTTGCATGATGTACTCTGCATAGAAGTTAAATTAGTAGGGTGACAATATACAGCCTTGACATACTCTTTTCCCAGTTTGGAAGCAGTCTATTGTTTCATGTCTGGTTCTAACTGTTGCTTCTTGACCTGAGTACAGGTTTCTTAGGAGGTAGGTAAGGTGGTGTGGTATTCCCATCTCTTGAAGAAATTTCAGTTTATTGTGATCCACACAAAGGCTTGAGCATAGTCAATGAAGCAGAAATAGGTGTATTTCTGTAATTCTCTTGCTTTTACTATGATCTGATGAATGTTGGCAATTTGATCTCTGGTTCCTCTGTCATTTCTAAATCAAGCTTGTACATATGAAAGTTCTTGGTTCACATAGTGTTGAAGCCTGCCTTGAAGGGTTTTGAGCATTACCCTGCTAGCATGTGAAATGAGTGCTACTGTGTGGTAGTTAGAACATTCTTTGCCATTGCCCTTCTTTGGGATTGAAATGAAAACTGACATTTTCCAGTCCTGTGGTCACTACTGAGTTTTCCAAATTTGCTGGCATATTGAATGCAGCACTTTAACAGCATCATCTTTTAGGATTTGAAATAGCTCAACTGGAATTCTATTACCTGCACAAGGTTTGTTTGTAGTGATGTTTCCTAAGGCCCACTTGACTTCACATTCCAGGATGTCTGGCTCTAGGTTTTTTATCCCACCATAGTGGTTATCCAAGTCATTAAGATATTTTTGTATAGTTCTTCTTGTATTCTTACCCCCTCTTCCTATTATCTTCTGCTTCTGTTAGGTTCATTCCATTTCTGTCCTTTATTGCACCCATCTTTACATGAACTGTTCTTTTGTTATATCTAATTTTCTTGAAGAAATCTCTAGTCTTTCTTATCTGTTGTTTTCCTCTATTTCTTTGCATTGATCACTGAGGAAGGCTTTCTTATCTCACCTTGATATTCTTTAGAACTCTGCATTGAAATGAGTATATCTTTCCTTTTCTCCTTTGCCTTTAGAGTCTCTTATTTTCTCAGATATTTGTAAGGCCTCCTCAGACAACGACTTTGCCTTTTCACATCTCTTTTTCTCAGGGATGGTTTTGATCACGCCTCCTGTACAATGTCATGAACCTCTGTCCATAGTTCTTCAGGCATTCTGTCTACCAGATCTAATCCCTTGAATCTATTTGTTACTTCTACTGTATAATCATAAGGGATTTGACTTAGGTTGATTTAGGTTATACCTGAATGGTCTAGTGGTTTTCTATACTTTTTTCAATTTAAGTGTGATTTTTGCAATAAGGAGTTCATGATCTGAGCCACAGTCAACTCCCGGTCCTGTTTTTGCTCACTGTATAGAGCTTCTGCATCTTTGGCTGCCAAGAATATAATCAATCTTATTTCAGTATTGACCATCTGGTGATGTCCACGTGTAGAGTCTTCTCTTGTGTTGTTGGAAGAGGTTGTTTTCTATGACCAGTGTGTTCTCTTGGCAAAACTGTTAGCCTTTGCTCTGCTTCATTTGTAATCCAAGGTCAAACTGTTACTCCAGGTATCTCTTGACTTCCTACTTTTGCATTCTAGTCCCCTATGATGAAAATGACTGTGTGTGTGTGTGTGTGTGTGTGTGTGTGTATTAATTCTAGAATGTCTTATAGGTCTTCATAGAGCCATTCAACTTCAGCTTCCTTGGCATTAGTGGTTGGGGCTTAGGTTTGGATTATCGTGATATTGTATGCTTTGCTTTGGAAATGTATGGAGATCATTCTCTCATTTTTGAGATTGCATCCAAGCACTGCATTTTGGACTCTTGTTGACTATGAGCGCTACTCCATTTCTTCTAATGGATTCTTTCCCACAGTAGTAGATATAATGGTCATCTGAATTAAATTCTCCCATTCCCATCCATTTTAGTTCATTGATTCCAAAAATGCCAATGTTCACTCTTGCCATCCAGCACCTATTTGACCACTTCCAATTTACCTTGATTAATGGGCCCAACATTCCAGGTTCCTATGAAGTATTGTTCTTTACATCATTGGACTTTTTTTCACCACCAGACACGTCTACAACTAGGCATTGTCTCTGCTTTTGCTTAGCCTCTTCATTCCTTCTGGAGATATTTCTCTGCTCTTCTCCAGTTGCATATTGGACACCTACCAACCTGGGGAGGTAGGTCTGTGCTGTAAATAATAACACTGCTGCTTCCTCTAAATAGTAACTGATAGTGTATTTTAGGGCTTCCCAGGTGTCTCATTGATAAAGAATCCACCTTTCAATGTAGGAGACACAGGAAACAGGTTCAATCCCTGGGTTGTGAAGATCCCCTGAAGGAGAACATGGCAATCCACTCCAGTATTCTTGCCTGGATAATTCGAGGGACAGAGGAGTGTGGCAGACTACAGTCCATGGGGTCTCAAAGAGTCAGACATGATTGAGC
Organism: Bos mutus; assembly: GCF_027580195.1. Lineage (NCBI taxonomy): Eukaryota > Metazoa > Chordata > Mammalia > Artiodactyla > Bovidae > Bos > Bos mutus. Next base: position 115,012 of record NW_027219749.1, read on the forward strand.
AACTGAGAAAGTGAGAATGATCCTAATCCATGATCCTAATACACCTGTTTTAAGGGGTTCTCATGCCAGATTCCCAGGGGCTTTGTTCAACATAAGGTAATTAATGGGGCTTCCCAGATGGTGCTAGTTGTAAATGCAGGGGATGTCAGAGATGCGGGTTCAATCCCTGGGTTGGGAAGATCTAGGTATTCTTCCATGGAGAATTCCATGGACAGAGGAGCCTGGTGGGCTACACAGTCCATGGGATTGCAAAGAGTTGGACATAACAGAAGCGACTGAGCACAAGGTGATTAATAAGATATGCAATAATGGCTAAGGCTGTTGGATATTAGCTGAGTAAGATTTGGTGGTTTTCTGAACACAAATAACAAAGTCTGGAGAAAAATGCACATCATCACACACAGGCATTCTTAACCCTGATTATTCTCCCTCTGAGACACTGCAGCTGTGATTAAAAGCACAACCTTGGGAATAAGATAGTGTGGGTCTTATGCCCAGATCTATCACTTAGATGGGTTAATATAGTTAATACTGGGCAGTCAGTGCTCTTAATCCCTTAGTCTCTGGGGTCTCAAGAGGATTTCTTGAGTAGATTCTTGTAGAGTGCCTTCTGGCCACTACCAAAGGCATTAGAACCTTGAACAAGAGGCAACTGAGAACTTATTCAAAACTAGCAGGTCTCACATAGCTTGAATAATAACCTGCAACAGGGCTATCAGCCAGAGAGATCCCCTGTCAAGGAAGATCTGCACCCCACACTTGTGGGGTGTGTTCCCAAATGTCCTCAGGGTTATGGGAAACACAGCTGTCAGTCCTGTGAACAGTAGGTTTATACATGTGACTGTGGGCTGAAGCTATGGCTGTGACATAGTCTGCTTCAAGACAGCGAGCTCAGTGCTTGTGGGAAAAAGATGCTACTTTGGGCAACATAACAACAGAGCCTTGACATCCCCTCTCCCCATGTTCTACTTAACTTTTTGGTAGACCTTCCAGTTCACTCATCCTGGCATTCTTCTCAGCCCTAATGGGGTTTGAAAGAAAAAGGATAGATTTTCATGGCTCCAGATTCCCTGGACTATAACTCTTGGGTTTGAGGTGAAGTAGGTGATGGGGTGTTTGGGTTCCCTGGTTTTCAAGGATGAGATGATACCTGGTTTATAAAGTCGACCCCACCTTCCATCCCTGCTGGAGAGAATCAGCTGCACTTTGATCTCCTGACAGGGAAGCAGGTGAGGGAGGCCACGCCAAAGAGTTCACTCCAGGACTTTCCCTGGGGGAACAGCCACGTCTGCTTCCTGTTCAGAAGCCCTGTCTGTGATGAACAGTGTTGATGTCACTCTCTGTGGAGTGGAAATGGGAGCCTGGTTCTTGTGAGTTTTCTCTGCTCTCTGGAGCTGGGTTTTCAGGTCCTCCTGACAGAGTGATGAGCCCCAGAATTCACCTGTATCATCCCTGTGAGCACCCAGTGTCCAGACTGGATGAGTTCTGAGGGTGACTGGGACATCTGGTAGGGATACAGAAAAGACCTGAACACAGCTCCCAGAATTTCTTATTTGGAGCTTGAGCTCAATCTGAGTTTATGTTGCTCTTACAACACAAAGTTATAGGCAGCTAAAAAGTTACTCAATAGAGTGAAGAGAGAGAGCAGTGTGGATGCTGAAATGAGAACACAGTTACATAACTGGATGATCAAAAGCATCACTGAATCACTTTCAGCTCTGTGCCTAAATGAAGTAAAAAGGGGAAAGATTAGAACATATCGCTGGTCAGAGAAGGGTTTTTCTTTAAAGCAATATTACAGCTGAGCATCTAACAGTTAGGTTCCCGGTCAGATGTCCCAGGCAGGAAAGAGTCCCACTCAGAGCTGAGTGGATGGTCACCTGGCCCCTAGCCCAGGCTGTCCTCCCTAGCCCAGGGCTTTCCACCCTCTCTGAGCCCCAGTGACTTACAAGAGGAAGCCAGCTCCTTCCATCATCTTTTTTTTTTTTTTTAATTCATTTATTTATTTTAATTGGAGGCTAATTACTTTACAATATTGTAGTGGTTTTTGCCATACATTGACATGAAACAGCCAAGGGTGTACATGTGCTCCCCATCCTGAACCCACCTCCCACCTCCTTCCCATCCCATCCCTCAGGGTCATCCCAGTACACTGGGCCTGAGAACCCTGTCTCATGCATTGAACCTGGACTGGTGATCTGTTTCACATATGGTAACATACATGTTTCATACTACTCTCTCAAATCATCCCACCCTCGCCTTCTCCCACAGAGCCCAAAAGTCTGCTCTTTACATCTGTGTCTGTTTTGTTGTCTCTCATATAGGGTCATTGTTACCATCTTTCTTCAGTTCAGTTCAGTTCAGTCACTCAGTCGTGTCCAACTCTTTGCAACCCCATGAATCGCAGCATGCCAGGCCACCCTGTCCATCACCAACTCCCGGAGTTCACTCAGACTCACGTCCATCGAGTCAGTGATGCCATCCAGCCATCTCATCCTCTGTCGTCCCCTTCTCCTCCTGCCCCCAATCCCTCCCAGCATCAGAGTCTTTTCCAATGAGTCAACTCTTCGCATGAGATGGCCAAAGTACTGGAGTTTCAGCTTCAGCATCATTCCCTCCAAAGAATTTCCGAGGGCTGATCTCCTTCAGAATGGACTGGTTGGATCTCCTTGCAGTCCAAGGAACTCTCAAGAGTCTTCTCCAACACCACAGTTCAAAAGCATCAATTCTTCAGCGCTCAACTTTCTTCACAGTCCAACTCTCACATCCATACATGAACACCAGAAAAACCATAGCCTTGATTAGATGAACCTTTGTTGGCAAAGTAATGTCTCTGCTTTTGAATATGCTATCTAGGTTGGTCATAACTTTTCTTCCAAGGAGTAAGCGTCCTTTAATTTCATGGCTGCAGTCACCATCTGCAGTGATTTTCGAGCCCCAAAAATAAAGTCTGACACTGTTTCCATTGTTTCCCCATCTATTTCCCATGAAGTGATGGGACCAGATGCCATGATCTTCGTTTTCTGAATGTTCAACTTTAAGCCAACTTTTTCATGCTCCTCTTTCATCTTCATCAAGAGGCTTTTTAGTTCTTCTTCACTTTCTGCCATAAGGGTGGTGTCATCTGCATATCTGAGGTTATTGATATTTCTCCCAGCAATCTTGATTCCAGCTTGTGCTTCTTCCAGCCCAGCATTTCTCATGATGTACTCTGCATATAAATTAAATAAGCAGGGTGACAATATACAGCCTTGATGCACTCCTTTTCCTATTTGGAACCAGTCTGTTGTTCCATGTCCAGTTCTAACTGTTGCTTCCTGACCTGCATACAGATTTCTCAAGAGGCAGATCAGGTGGTCTGGTATTCCCATCTCTTTCAGAATTTTCCACAGTTTATTGTGATACATACAGTCAAAGGCTTTGCCATAGTCAATAAAGCAGAAATTGATGTTTTTCTGGAACTCTGTTGCTTTTTTGATGATCCGGTGGATGTTGGCAATTTGGTCTCTGGTTCCTCTGCCTTTTCTAAAACCAGCTTGAACAACTGGAAGTTCACAGTTCACGTATTGCTGAAGCCTGGCTTGGAGAATTTTGAGCATTACTTTACTAGCGTGTGAGATGAGTGCAATTGTGTGGTAGTTTGAGCATTCTTTGGCATTGCCTTTCTTTGGGATTGAAATAAAAACTGACCTTTTCCAGTCCTGTGGCCACTGCTGAGTTTTCCAAATTTGCTGGCATATTGAGTGCAGCACTTTCACAGCATCATCTTTCAGGATTTGGAATATCTCCACTGGAATTTCATCACCTCCACTAGCTTTGTTCGTAGTGATGCTTTCTAAGGCCCACTTGACTTCACATTCCAGGATGTCTGGCTCTAGGCCAGTGATCACACCATCGTGATTATCTGTGTCATGAAGATCTTTTTTGTACATTTCTTCTGTGTATTCTTGCCACCTCTTCTTAATATCTTCTGTTTCTGTTAGGTCCATATCATTTCTGTCCTTTATCAAGCCCATTTTTACATGAAATGTTCCCTTGGTATCTCTAATTTTCTTGAAGAGATCTCTAGTCTTTCCCATTCTGTTGTTTTCTTCTATTTATTTGTATTGATTACTGAGGAAGGCTTTCTTAACTCTTCTTGCTATTCTTTGGAACTCTGCATTCAGATGCTTATATCTTTCCTTTTCTGCTTTGCTTTTCACTTCTCTTCTTTTCACAGCTATTTGTAAGGCCTCCTCAGACAGCCATTTTGCTTTTTTGCATTTCTTTTCCATGGGGATTGTCTTGATCCCTGTCTTCTGTACAGTGTCACGAACCTCAGTCCACAGATCATCAGGCACTCTATCTATCAGATCTAGTCCCTTAAATCTATTTCTCACTTCCACTGTATAGTCATAAGGGATTTGATGTAGGTCATACCTGAATGGTCTAGTGGTTTTCCCTACTTTCTTCAATTTCAGTCTGAATGTGGCAATAAGGAGTTCATGATCTGAGTCACAGTCAGCTCCTGGTCTTGTTTTTGTTGACTGTATAGAGCTTCTCCATCTTTGGCTGCAAAGAATATAATCCATCTGATTTCAGTGTTGACCATCTGGTGATGTCCATGTGTAGAGTCTTCTCTTGTGTTGTTGGAAGAGGGTGTTTGCTATGACCAGAACATTTTCTTGGCAAAGCTCTATTAGTCTTTGCTCTGCTTCATTCTGTATTCCATGGCCAATTTTGCCTGTTACTCCAGGTGTTTCTTGACTTCCTACTTTTGCATTCCAGTCCCCTATAATGAAAAGGACATCTTTTTTGGGTGTTAGTTCTAAAAGGTCTTGTAGGTCTTCATAGAACCTTTCAACTTCAACTTCTTCAGCATTACTGGTTGGGGAATAGACTTGGATTACTGTGATATTGAATGGTTTGCCTTGGAAATGAACAGAGATCATTCTGTCGTTTTGAGATTGCATCCAAGTACTGCATTTCGGACTCTTTTGTTGACCATGATGGCTACTCCATTTCTTCTTAGGGATTCCTGCCTGCAGTAGTAGATATAATGGTCATCTGAGTTAAATTCACCCATTCCAGTCCATTTTAGTTCGCTGATTCCTAGAATGTTGACATTCACTCTTGCCATCTCTTGTTTGACCACTTCCAATTTGCCTTGATTCATGGACCTGACATTCCAGGTTCCTATGCAATATTGCTCTTTACAGCATGGGACCTTGCTTCTATCACCAGTCACATCCACAACTGGGTATTGTTTTTGTTTTGGCTCCATCCCTTCATTCTTTCTGGAGTTATTTCTCCACTGATCTCCAGTAGCATATTGGGCACCTACTGGCCTGGGGAGTTCCTCTTTCAGTATCCTATCATTTTGCCTTTTCATACTGTTCATGGGGTTCTCAAGGCAAGAATACTGAAGTGGTTTGCCATTCCCTTCTCCAGTGGACCACATTCTGTCAGACTTCTCCACCATGACCCGCCCATCTTGGGTGGCCCCATGGGCATGGCTTAGTTTCATTGAAGTAGACAAGGCTGTGGTCCTAGTGTAATTATATTGACTAGTTTTCTGTGAGTATGGTTTCAGTATGTCTGCCCTCTGATGCCCTCTTGAAACACCTACCATCTTTCTTGGGTTTCTCTTACCTTGGACGTGGGGTATCTCTTCAGGGCTGCTCCAGCAAAGCACAGCCGCTGCTCCTTACCTTGGACGAGGGGTATCTCCTCACCACCGCCCATTCTGACCTTGAACATGGAATAGCTCCTCTAGGCCCTCCTGTGCCCGCGCAGCCACCACTCCTTGAGGTGGGGTAGGTCCTCCCAGCCGCCACCCCTGGCCTCGGACTAGGGTAGCTCCTCTCGGCCGCCACACCTAACCTCAGATGCGGGGTAGCTCCTCTTTCTAAATTCCACATATATGCATTAATATACTGTATTGGTGTTTTTCTTTCTGACTTACTCCACTCTTTATAACAGGTTCCAGTTTCATCCACCTCATTAGAACTGATTCAAAAGCATTCTTTTTAATAGCTGAGTAATATTCCATTATGTATATGTACCACAACTTTCTTATCCATTCATTCACTGATGGACATATAGGTTTCTTCCATGTCCTAGCTATTGTAAGCAGTGCTGCAATGAACATTGGGGTACATGTGTCTCTTTCAATTCTGGTTTCCTCAGTATGTATTCCCAGCAGTGGGATTGCTGAATCATATGGCAGTTCTATTTGAAGTTTTTAAAGGAATCTCCACCCTATTCTTCATAGTGACTATACTAGTTTGCATTCCCACCAACAGTGTAACAGGGTTCCCTTTTCTCTGCACCCTCTCCAGTACTTATTGTTTGTAGACTTCTGGATAACAGCCATTCTGACTGGCATGAGATGGTACCTAATTGTGGTTTTGATTTGCATTTCTCTGATATTGAGTAATGTTGAGCGTCTTTTCACGTGTCTGTTAGCCATCTGTATGTCTTCTTTGGAGAAATGCCTGTTTAGTTCTTTGGCCCATTTTTGATTGGGTCGTTTATTTTTCTGGAATTGAGCTGCAGGTGCTGCTTATATATTTTTGAGATTATTTCTTTGTCAGTTGCTTCATTTGTTATTATTTTCTCCCATTCTGAAGGCTGTTTTTCACCTTGCTAATAGTTTCCTTCATTGTGCAAAAGCTTTTAAGTTTAATTAGGTCCCATTTGTTTATTTTTGCTTTTATTTCCATTACTCTGGGAGATGGGTCATAGAGGATCCTGCTGTGATTTATGTTGGAGAGTGTTTTGCCTATGTTTTCCTCTAGGAGTTTTATAGTTTCTGGTCTTACATTTAGATCTTTCATCCATTTTGAGTTTATTTTTGTGTATGGTGTTAGTGTTCTAGTTTCATTCTTTCACAAGTGGTTGACCAGTTTTCCCAGCACCACTTGTAAAAGAGATTGTCTTTTCTCCATTGTATATTCTTGCCTCCTTTGTCAAAGATAAGGTGTCCATAGGTGCGTGGGTTTATCTCTGGGCTTTCTATTTTGTTCCATTGATCTATGGTACTTTGTGCCAGTACCATACTGTCTTGATGACTGTAGCTTTGTAGTATAGTCTGAAGTCAGGCAGGTTGATTCCTCCAGTTCCATTCTTCTTTCTTAAGATTGCTTTGGCTATTCGAGGTTTTTTGTATTTCCATATAAATTGTGAAATTATTTGTTGTAGTTCTCTGGAAAATACCATTGGTAGCTTGATAGGTATTGCATTGAATCTATAGATTGCTTTGGATACTATACTCATTTTCACTATATTGATTCTTCTGATCCATGAACATGATATATTTCTCCCTCTATTTGTGTCATCTTTGATTTCTTTTATCAGTGTTTTATAGTTTTCTATATTCAGGTCTTATTCTTTCTTTAGGTAGATTTATTTCTAAGCATTTTATTCTTTTCATTGCAATGGTGAATGAAATTGTTTCCTTAATTTCTCTTTTTGTTTTCTCATTGTTAGTGTATAGGAATGCAAGGGATTTCTGTGTGTTAATTTTATATCCTGCAAATTTACTATATTCATTGATTAGCTCTAGTAATTTTCTGGTGGTGTTTTTAGGGTTTTCTATGTAGAGGATCATGTCATCTGCAAACAGTGAATTTTATTTCTTCTTTTCCAATCTGAATTCCTTTTGTTTCTTTTTCTTCTCTGAGTGCTGTGGCTAAAACTTCCAAAACAATGTTGAATAGTAGTGGTGAGAGTGGGCACCCTTGTCTTATTCCTGATTTTAGGGGAAATGCTTTCAATTTTTCACCATTGAGGATAATGTTTGATGTGGGTTTGTCATATATAGCTTTTATTATGTTGAGGTATGTTCCTTCTATGCCTGCTTTCTGGAGGATTTTTATCATAAATGGATGTTGAATTTTGTCAAAGCTTTCCTCTGCATCTATTGAGATAATCATATGGTTTTTATCTTTCAATTTGTTAATGTGGTGTATCACATTGATTGATTTATGAATATTGAAGAATCCTTGCATCCCTGGGATAAATCCCACTTGGTCATGATGTATGACCTTTTTAATATGTTGTTGGATTCTGTTTGCTAGAATTTTGTTGAGGATTTTTTGCATCTATATTCATGAGTGATATTGGCCTGTAGTTTTCTCTTTTTGTGGCATCTTTGTCTGGTTTTGTTATTAGGGTGATGGTGGCCTCATAAAATGAGTTTGGGAGTTTACCTTCCTCTCCAATTTTCTGGAAGAGTTTGAGTAGAATAGGTGTTAGCTCTTCTCTAAATTTTTGGTAGAATTCACCTGTGAAGTCTGGGCTTTTGTTTGTTGGAAGATTTCTGAATACAGTTTCCATTTCTGTGCTTGTGATGGGTCTGTTAAGATTTTCTATTTCTTCCTGGTTCAGTTTTGGAAAGTTATACTTTTCTAAGAATTTATCCATTTCTTCTAAGTTGTCCATTTTTTGGCATATAGTTGCTGATAGTAGTCTCTTATGATCCTTTGTATTTCTGTGTTGTCTGTTGTGATTTCTCCATTTTCATTTCTAATTTTGTTGATTTGATTCTTTCCCCTGTTTTTCTTGATGAGTCTGGCTAATGGTTTGTCTATTTTATTTATCATCTCAAAGAACCAGCTTTTAGTTTTGTTGACTTTTGCTATAGTCCCCTTTGTTTCTTTTTCATTAATTTCTGCCCTTTTTTTTATGATTCCTTTCCTTCTACTAACCCCTGGGTTCTTCATTTCTTCCTTATCTAGTTGCTTTAGGTGTAGAGTTAGGTTATTTATTTGATTTTTCTCTTGTTTCTTGAGGTAAGCTTGTATTGCTATAAACCTTCCCTTAGCACTGCTTTTACTGAATCATATACTGAATCAACAATCATTGGGTTGTTGTGTTTTCATTTTGATTTGTTTCTATGGGTATTTTGATTTCTTCTGTGATTTTTGGTTATTCAGAAGTGTGTTTTTTAGCCTCCATATGTTTGTATTTTTAATAGTTTTTTTTTTTCCCCTGTAGTTGACATCTAATCTTACTGCATTGTGATCAGAAAAGATGACTGAAATGATTTCAATTTTTTTGAATTTACCAAGGCTAGATTTATGTCCCAGGATGTGATCTATCCTGGAGAGGGTTCCGTGTGCACTTGAGAAACTCCTTCTTTGTCTCTTTTCACATCCTTTATTTCAAAGTCTATTTTATCTGATATGAGTATGGCTACTCCTGCTTTCTTTTGGTCCCCATTTGCATGAAATATTTTTTTCTAGCCCTTCACTTTCAGTCAGTATGTGTCCCTTGTTTTGAGGTGGGTCTCTTGTAGACAGCATATATAGGGGTCTTGTTTTTGTATCCATTCAGCCAGACTTTGTCTTTTGGTTGGGGCATTCAACCCATTTACATTTAAGGTAATTATTGATAATTATGATCCCATTGCCATTTACTTTATTGTTTTGGGTTTGAGTTTATAAACCTTTTCTGTGTTTTCTGTCTAGAGAAGATCCTTTAGCATTTGTTGAAGAGCTGGTTTGGTGGTGCTAAATTCTCTCAGCTTTTGAGTGTCTGAAAAGCTTTTGATTTCTCCTTCATATTTGAATGAGATCCTTTCTGGGTATAGTAATCTGGGTTGTAGGTTTTTCTCTTTCATCACTTTAAGTATGTCTGGCCATTCCCTTCTGGCCTGAGGAGTTTCTATTGAAAGATCAGCTGTTATTCTTATGGAAATCCCCTAGTGTGTTATGTGTTGCTTTTCCCTTGATATTTTTAATATTTGTTCTTTGTGTTTGATGTTTGTTAATTTGATTAATATGTGTCCTTGGGGTGTTTTGTCTTGGGTTTATCCTGTTTGGGACTCTCTAGTTTTCTTGAACTTTGGTGGCTATTTCCTTCACCATTTTAGGGAATTTTTCAGCTGTTATCTCCTAAAGTATTTTTTCATGGCCTTCCTTTTTGTCTTCTTCTTTTGGGACTCCTATGATTCGAATGTTGGGGCATTTAACATTGTTCCAGAGGTCTCTGAGATTGTCCTCATTTCTTTTAATACATTTTCTTTTTTCCTCTCTGCTTCATTTATTTCTACCATTCTATCTTTGACATCACTTATCCTATTTTATGCCTCAGTTATTCTACTGTTGGTTCCCTCCAGAGTGCTTTTGTCTCAGTTATTGCATATTCATTATTGATTGACTCTTTTTTATTTCTTTTAAGTCCTTGTTAAAATTTTCTTGCATCTTCTCAATCCTTGTCTCCAGACTATTTATCTGTAACTCCATTTTGTTTTCAAGATTTTGGATCATTTTTTCATTTTTACTGATCATTCAGATCATTATTCTGAATTCATTTTTAGGTAGATTCCCTATTTCCTCCTCTTTTGTTTGGGTTGGTGGGCATTTATCATGTTGCTTTACCTGCTGAATATTTCTCTGCCTTTTCATTTTGTTTAGATTGCTGTGTTTGGGGTGGCCTTTCTGTATGCTGAAAGTTTGTGGTTCCTCTTTATTATGAGGGTTCCTCCCTGTGAGTGTGGTTGGACGAGTGGCTTGTCAAGGTTTCCTGGTTAGGGAAGCTTGCGTCAGTGTTCTGGTGGGTGGAGCTGGATCTCTTCTCTCTGGAGTGCAATGAAGTGTCCAGTAGTGAATTTTGAGATGTCTATGGGTTTGGTGTGACTTTTGGCCACCTGTATTTTAATGCTTGGGGTTATGTTCCTATGTTGTTGGAGAATTAGCTTGGTATGTATGTCTTGCTCTGAAATTTGTTGGCTCTTGGGTGCAGCTTGGTTTCAGTGTAGGAATGGAGGCTTTTGGATGAGCTCTTGTTGATTAGTGTTCCATGAGTTTTCTGGTGTTCTCAAGTTTTGGATTTAAGCCTCCTGCCTCTGGCTTTCAGTCTTATTCTTACATCCCATCCATACAGACTTTCCCATCCATACAGCACCAATGATAAAACATCTAGGTTAATGATGAAAAGATTCTCCACAGTGAGGGACACCCAGAGAGGTTCACAGAGTTACATGGAGAAGAGAAGAAGGAGGAGGGAGATAGAGGTGACCAGGAGGAGAAGAGGGGGAGTCAAAAGGAGAGAGACAAATCTAACCAGTAATCAGTTCCCTAAGTGTTCTCCACAGCCTAGAACACCCAAAGAGATCCAACAGATTTAGGCAGAGAAGAGAAGAGGTAGGGAGGAGATAGAGGTGACCACCTTTCAAAGAGAATGGGCTGCCTTTCTAGGTGGCTGGCATCCTCTGCCAGCATTCAGAAGTTGTTTTGTGGAATTTGTACAGCATTCAAATGATATTTTGATGAATTTGTGGGGGAGAAAGTGGTCTCCCCATCCTATTCCTCTGCCATCTTAGGACCACCCCTGCTCCTTCCTTCTTTATAGAACTGGGGACACTAAACACAAGAGGAGGTTCTGTGTCTTTACTTGTTTGTACCTCAACCCCTCCAAATGTGCAGTGCCCAGGTACACGTCTGTACTGACTGAACTGTCACCAGACAGGCATTCAGATACTGGACTAAGGAGTGAGGACCTGAAAACAGTTTGGAGTTTCCCCTGGATTCTTTCCCCATCATTTTATAAAATCTCTGTAGCCTCATGTAAGATGCATTACTAACTTCCCATAAACAACCTAGTTGTACTAACAGGTCTTCTCTAGAACCCACACAGGTAACAAAGTGATGTCAGTATTTCCTGCTGATACAGCTCAAGTTATCACTCATTCCAGACAGAGGTCAGAGGCTCACCATGTGCCCCTGGCAATAGCAAGTTGCATCCTCATTCATGGTGGGGAATGAGAAATGTAAGGGTCCTCCCTGCCTGGCAGCCTGCAGCCCAGCTGTTCCCTGACAGGCAAGAGCCTGACCCTGGTGCTCATGGTCAGTGTGCTTTTAGAGAAGATGGCAGGAAATGAATGGGAAGTCATGTGACATCAGGCCCCCAACCACATGAAGTCACTCAAAAGATGGACACTGAGGCCACTGTCAGATTCTAAAAGGGTGATGTGAGTATCACAGGCCACAGTGCCCTCCAAACAACAGGACAGGTGTCCAGCAGGCAGATATAAAAACATCCATCATGTTCCTGGAGCAGAAGTCAAGACTATTCAAAGGCTCCTCATCTGCCAGGTCCTGTGGGCACAAGGGCAGTGCAGAACCAGGTGCTCCATGACCTGTACAGAGAATCCTGGCACAGGTGCAGGGAGAGTCCCAGGATGGGGGAGGTGGCAGACTGTCCACTTTCTTACTCATCTCATTCCTGTCCTATGTCTGGCTCCGGTCCAGGGTGGGGATGCACTGACTCTATCTCAGCCCTTGGTTACTCATCTAAGGTGGAATCAATGCACAGGTAGCTCATCAAAATTCAGTGTGGTGAGGACTCTAATGAGGAATTAAAGTTTAAAATGCTACTGGTTAAAAAATTAGTGAATGATAATTACTCACCTATGGAAAAAAAAAGAAATATTGCCATTTGCAGCAACATGGATGGATCTAGAGAGTATTATTCTTAGTAAAGAAAGTCAGAGAAAGACACATATGATATCACTTATACATGAAATCTAAAAATAATACAAATGAATCTATACACAAACTAGAAATAGACTCAGTGGCATAAAAAACAAACTTGTGGTTACCAAAGGGCATTGGGAAAGAGTGAGGAGCAAATTAGAAATATGGGATTAATAGACACACTACTATTAATACGTCAAATAGATAACAAGGATTAAGTGTAAAGCACAGAGAATTTTATTCAGTGTCTTGTAATAACCTATAATGGAATATAATCAGAGAAAAGAACTGAATGACTATACTGCATACCTGAAACTAGCAGATTATTGTAAATCAACTATACTTCACTATACTTTTAATAAATTGTGAGCAATTTCCACCTGGAAAGATACCAGAAGAATATGGAGGGAGAAATATTTGAGAGGATGTTGATGAAAGAACCAGTAAAGAATTTCTTTATCTAAATCTAGCTGGGATTTTGAATTTGATCAAAGATAGTTTCAAAGAGAATCTCTCATTCCCAGGTCATTAAAGTGAAGCGTGGTGTGAGCAGGAATTTGAGGGTCACATGGAGGATTCCCTTTGGTAGGACGTGTGACCTCAGAGCCCGGGAGGCAGTGGTTTCCTCGCATCCAGCCTCCCTGACTTTCTCTGATGTGTGTCTGTCTCTGCTTCCCCAGCTCGGAGCCCGGTGTTTTCCCACTTAGCATCTTCTCTCCGGGGACTCTGGACCATCCGGGCATACAAAGCTGAACAGAAGTTTCAGGAGCTGTTTGATGCACACCAGGATTTGCATTCAGGTCTGTAAGTTTCTGGAGATGATTTCTAAGGATGGGATGTGCTCCCTTCTGAGGCCTGACCTCTGTCTCAGGTAGCCTGGCTGGCCAGCGCCTCTCTGTGTGTCAGCCCATGTTGCCCTCTGCACACATGCCTCCCCCACCCCTTCCTCTCAGCATCCCCTCTGTGCTCCCCTCTTCCCCCCTCACAGCCCTGCTTTTCTCCCCTGACTGGCCTGCATTGTCCTTCCATCACTGTGCCCTGTGGATGTCTGTCTCTTTAAGGCAGGATTCAGTAAACTTTTCTTTTTTCCAAAGGTCCAGATAGAAAATATTGTAGGCTTTGTGTGCTGTCTCTATTGTAACTACTCATCTTTGCCATTGTAGCACAAAGACAGGCAAAGATCATACATTAGTCAATGGCTGTATTCCAATAAAACTTTATTTTCAGAACCAGGTGGTGGCTGTTCTTCCCCCTCAGGGTGTGCTTTGCCAAGTCTTTTGAGAGCATAGATTGAGGGTAGCAGAAGTGTTGAGGAAAATAAGTTCCTGATTTGCTACCCACTTGATTATGCTTTGTATCAGTGAAGTTTGTTTGTTTGTTTTCCATCTAGGTAGAAAATTCAGAATTTCTTCTAAGTATATAAAATCCTGGCCAAACTTTCCAATCATTAATATATTTTGAAGATAACATGGCATTTGAAAGTCACATACAGACCCTGTTAGCTGATGGTCATGTGGACACTGACTCCTAAGAATAACCACCTCAGGCCCTGTAGTGAGGGCAGAAGGTGCTGGAAATGGTGTGAGCTGTGCTCTCTGCTGTCAGAGCTGGGAACAGCTGACCCTTTGAGAGGAGGATCTTCATGTTGAGGCCCAGCACTGCAGGGAACACACCAATGAGATGTTTTTCCATCTTCTTTCTTATGATGGTATTTCTCTTGATAACCCGTGGGTTGAAGTTTTCAAAGCATGCTTCCTGGACTGATTCCTCTGTGTCTCATATGTTGTTTTGTGTTGAACCTAGTTTTCTGGAATCTTTAGGTTCCTTTGAAGTTACAGGTGTGTAACTTTGCTGTCCTACCTTGTGTAAAATCTTCTGTAGCTCAACTGAGAAAATGCTCTCCCTCATGAGAAGCAGCTAACATGTTTTTTCTGTTTATGTATTACACTTATTATGGTTTACAAATGCAGAGGCTTGGTTCCTGCTTTTGACGACGTCCCGATGGCTCGCTGTGTATCTGGATGTCATCTGTGCCATCTTTGTCACTGTTGTTGCCTTTGGGGCCCTGATTCTGGTAGAATGTAAGTACACATGTGAATATTTGTGGTATGTTTGCATTTGATAGCTTTGTTTGTAGTTATTAAACTGTTGTCATCTTGTCTAATATATACTCTTTGGTTCTAATGAGTTGTATTAAAATGTCTGCAGCAGGAGACTCCACAGTGTGTCCATGTAAAGTAATTTGTGTCTTGATGAGAACTTTTATTTTTTTTTTTACTTTTAATTATTTATTTACAGTAAGTCCTTGTTGAGATAATTTAAAATATTTTTTTGATTGGCAAATGTTTGATTTATGATGTGTTGGCTTCAGGTGTATAGCCAAGTGAATCTGTTATACATATATTCACTTTTTAAAGATTTTTTTTCCATACCCCATGAACATTGGGGTGCCTGTATTCTTTTTAGTAATTTGCATTTTGATTAATACTTCAAATGAATAGTCCTTTAGAAAAGAATTTCTGGTTTTGACTTTTGGAATCTTCAGGAGCAAAGACCAGGTATGACATGCCTGCTGCAACAGACCTGTGGTGCCTTGGGCCCCTGCTTTGGCTCACTCAGGCCATTCTTTCATTTTTATTTTAAGTTTTATTGGGGTATAGTTCATTTACACTGTTGTCTTAGTTTCCGATGTACAGCAAAGTCAATCTGCTATACACATACATATATCCACTCTTTTTTAGATTCTTTTCCCATATAGATCATTACAGAGTTCTCTGTACTTTACAGTAGTTTCTTATTAATTATCTATTTTAATATTTTATATATAGTAGTATGTATGTGTCAGTCCCAGTCTTCCAATTTATCCCTCCCCTCCCATATCCCCTGGTAAACATAAGTTTATTTTCTACACCTGTTACTCTACTTCTGTTTTTTAGATATGTTCATTTGTAGCCTTTTGTTATATTCCACTTGTAAGCAATATCATATTCTATTTTTCTCAGACTTATTTCACTCAGTATGCAAATCTCTAGGTCCAGCCATGTTGCTGCAAATGGCATTATTTTGCCATTTTTTATGGCTGAGTAACATTCCATTGTATATATGGTACCGCATCTTCCTTGTCCATTGCTCTGTTGACAGGCATTTAGGTTGTTTCCATGTCCCTGGCTGTTGTAAATAGACCTGCAGTGAAGACTAGGGTGCATGTATCCTTATAAATTATGGTTTTCTCTGGATATAGGCCCTGGAGTGAGATTGCTGGATCTTAGTAGTGAGAGAGTCAATTCCTAGGCAGATTGATAAGTCCAGGGGTCCCCAAGGAGAGAGGGGTCTGGAATTCTTAAGGAGGAAGAAAGGACAAACTTTTTTTTGTCCTCTACATTCCTTAGGATTATATAATAATGTATCCTGCTTGAGGACAGTCTCTGGAAAAAAACCTTCTGGCTAATCCTGTTATCTTAAGGTGCAAATTATGGGAGTAGACCTATTGAGGTCTTTACAACCTCCAGACATTCTTTTGATTAACTGTAATAACTAATTAGAGAGTATATAACTCCATGGATAACACTAGCAAGGGGGTACTCTTTCTGACCCCTTCTGATGCCTATCTCAAAAGCTTTCTCTATCTCCTTTATACTTTAATAAAACTTTATTACACACAAGCTCTGAGCGATCAAGCCTCGTCTCTGGCCCTGGACTGAATTCTTCTCCTCCAGAGGCCAAGAATCCTGGCATCTTTTTGTGTGTCTATTTTTAGTTTTTAAAATAACCTCCATATTGTTCTCCATAGTGGCTGGACTAATTTACATGGACTAATTTACATGTACTAATTTAATTTTCTCCACATCCTCTTCAGTACTTATTGTTTGTAGACTTTTTGATGATGGTCATTCTGACTGGTGTGAAACCTCACTGTAGTTTTTTAAAAAAAAAATTTTTTTTTTACTGTAGTTTTGATATTCATTTCTTTAATAATGAGATGTTGACCATCTTTTCATGTGCTTTTTGGCCATCTGTATGTCTTCTTTGGAGAATGTCTGTTTTAATCTTCTGCCCATTTTTTGATTGGGCTGTTTACTTATTTATTTTTGATATTGAACTGCATGAACTGTTTATATATTTTTGAGAGTAATCCCTTATCAGTCACTTCATTTGCAAATATTTTCCCCATTCTGCAGGTTGTCTTTGTTTGTTTGTTTTTTTTGCTGTGTAAAAGTTTTTAAGCTTAATTGGGTCCCATTTGTTTGTGTTTTATTTATTTTCATTGCTCTAGGAGGTGGGTTAAAAAGTTTGCTGCAATTTATGTCAGAGAGGTTCTCCCTATGTTTTCATCTAAGAGTTTTCTAGTGTCTGGTCTTACATTTAGGTCTGTAATCTATTTGAGTTTACTTTTGTTTATGGTCTTAGGGAGTGTTCTGATTTTATTCTTTTAGATGTAGCTGTCCAGTTTTCCCAGCACCAATTATTAGAGAAACTGTCTTTCTCCATTGTATATCCTTGCTTCCTTTCTCATAGGTGACACAGGTGCATGGGTTTATCTCTGGACTTTTGTCCTGTTCCATTGATCTATATTTCTGTTTTTGGTGCCAGTAGCATATTGTTTCAATTACTGTAGCTTTGTGGTATAGTCTGAAGACAGGGGACATGATTCCTCCTAGCTTCATTTTTCTTCTTTGTTTTTCTCAAGATTACATTGGCTATTCATGGTATTTTGTATTTCCATACAAAATGTAGATATTTTTGTTCTAATTCTGTGAAAAATGCCGTTGGTAATTTGATAGAGATTGCACTGAATCTGTAGATTGCTTTTGAGTAGTTTGCTTGTTTGTTTACAGTAGGTCTTCATTGAGATCTTTTATCTTTTTATCTTTCTTTGAATGGGTTGAGATCTACATAACTGTAGCAAGATGACCTCTGAACATCCTAGGTAGTGTCCTATAGCTGGATGGAAAGAACCAGGTTTACTATTAAGCTTTTTGTACAGATTAGGTTTTAGGTTTTAGCTTTTGGGTTACTTGGAATCCTTGGTTGTAGGGGTCTGAGAAAGATTCTCTATAGCAAAAACAGTATCCTCACTGCTGTGTGGGTCCCAGATGAGCAGTTGTTGGAATTGTGTGGCATGAATTCACCACCCCTCACTATACCATAGAAATAGCCCTGAATTACAGTCTTTAATAATGGAAAAATGAAAGTAATATTTTAGATTTAAAAGCACTGGCTCTTAGAATCCATTGCCTTGTTTTTGTGATTTCAACTGCAGCTACATTGGATGTAGAAAGTGAAATTACATAATGATAATTGTAGTATAAGGACAAAAATCTGAACAATGGCATCCTCAACTATATTATACTGTCAAGTGTATCTCACTCCAGGTGGGATTAAATGATAAAGGACAAAAATGGTAAGGACCTAAGAGAAGCAGAAGAGATTAGGAAGAGGTGGCAAGAACACACAGAAAAATTGTACCAGAAAGATCTTAATGACCTGGATAACCATGATGGTGTGGTCACTAATCTTGAGCCAGACATCCTGGATTGTGAAGTCAAGTGGAACTTAGGAAGCATCACTATGAACTAAGTTAGTGGAGGTAATGGAATTCCAGCTTAGCTATTTCAAATCCTAAAAGATGATGCTGTTCATATAATATGCCAGAAAATTTGAAAAACTCAGCAGTTGCCACAGGACTGAGAGTTGTTTTCATTCCAATCCCAAAGAAAGACAATGCCAAAGAATGTTCAAACTATCATACAATTGCACTCATTTTACATGCTAATAAAGTTATACTCAAAATCCTTCAAAGATTTCAACAGTATGTGAACTGGGAACTTCCAACTATACAAGCTTGTTTTAGAAAAGGCAGAGGAATCAGAGATCAAATTGCCAACATTCATTGAATCATAGAGAAAGCAAGGGGGTTCCAGAAAAAACATCTCCTTAATTGACTATGTTGAAAGGCTTTGACTCTGTGGATCACAATAAACTGTGGAAAATTCTGAAAGAGATAGGAATACCAGACCATCTTACCTGTCTCCTGAGAACCTGAAAGCATTTAAAGAAGAATCAGAACTGGACATAGAACAATGAACTGATTCAAAATTGGGAAAGGAGTATGACAAAGCTATATGTTGTCACTATGTTTATTTAACTTATGTGCAAAATACATCATGCAAAATGCCAGGCTGGATGAAGCATAAGCTGGAATCAAGATTGCTGGGAGAAATATCAATAACCTCAGATATACAGATGATACCATTCTAATGGCAGAAAGTGAAGAGAAACTGAAGAGCCTCTTGATGAAAGTGAAAGAGCAGAGTGAAAAAGCTGGCTTAAAACTCAGCATTCAAAGATCTAAGATCATGGCATCCAGTCCCATCTCTTCATGGCAAATAGATGGGAAAAAATTTAAAGCAGTGACAGATTTTATTTTCTTGGGTTCCAAAAATCACTGCAAACTGTGACTGCAACCATGAATAAAAAGACGTTTACTAACACATATATATGGAATTTAGAAAGATGGTAACAATAACCCTGTATACGAGACAGCAAAAGAGACACTGATGTATAGAACAGTCTTTTGGACTCTGTGGGAGAGGGAGAGGGTGAGATGATTTGGGAGAATGGCATTGAAATATGTATAATATATATGAAACGAGTCGCCAGTCCAGGTTCGATGCATGATACTGGATGCTTGGGGCTGGTGCACTGGGACGACCCAGAGGGATGGTATGGGGAGGGAGGAGGGAGGAGGGTTCAGGATGGGGAACACGTGTATGCCTGTGGCAGATTCATTTTGATATATGGCAGAACCAATACAATATTGTAAAGTTTAAAAATAAAATAAAATAAAAAAAAAAAAAAAAAAAAAGGACGTTTGCTTCTTGGAAGGAAAGCTATGACAAATCTATACAGAATATTAAAAAGCAGCAACATCACTTTGCCAACAAATGTCCATATTGTGAAAGTTATGTTTTTTCCAGTAGTCATGTAAGAGTTGTCAATGGATGTAAAATTTGGGCCATTAAGAAGGCTGAGGGCTGAAGAATTGATGCTTTCAAGTTGTAGTGTTGGAGAAGACTCTTGAGAGTCCATTGGACAGCAAGGAGATCAAATCATTAAATCTTAAAGGAAATCAACCCTGAATATTCACTGGAAAGACTGATGCTGAAGCTGAAGCTCCAATACTTTTGCCACCTGACTCAAAGAGCTGATTCATTAGAAAAGACCTTGGGTACTGGGAAAGATTGAAGGCAGGAGAAGGAGGTGACAGAGGATGAGATGGTTAGATAGCATCACGAACTCAATGGACATGAATTTGAGCAAACTCTGGGAGATAACAAAGGACAGGGAAGCCTGTAGTGCTACAGTCTATGGTGTCACCAGAGTCAGACATGACTTAGTGACTTAACAACAACCACAGCTTTGTTAGGTCTTTCTAAATTCATATTTTAAAAAAATTTACTTAATTATTTGGCTGTATTGGGTCTTAGCTGGGCATGTGGGACCTTCAGTCTTAGTTATAGTAGGCAGGACTTTAGTTGCAGCACGTGAACTCTTAGTTGTGGCATGTGGAGTCTAGTTGCCTGACCAGGGATTGAACCTGAGCCCCCTGCATTGAGAGTTTGGAGTCTTAGCTATTGGACCACCAGGGAAGTCCCTCATAGCGTTTTTTCTTTTTTCTTTTTTTCCTACTGTACTATTGTCTCATGCAACAGAAGTAATATTATGAATGATACTATCATTACATGCAAATGATTTAAATATTATAAAGAAGTCTTCTCACTACTATATAATAAAATAGATAACTAAAAAGGACCTACTGTATAGCACAGGGGATTCTATATAATACTCTGTAATGACATATATTGACTTCCCTGGTGGCTCAGATGGTAAAGCGTCTGTCTACAATGCGGGAGACCTGGGTTCAATCCCTGGGTTGGGAAGATCCCCTGGAGAAGGAAATGGTAATCCACTCCAGTACTATTGCCTGGAAAGTCCCATGGACAGAGAAGCCTGGTAGGCTACAGTCCATGGGGTATGGACTGTATGTAATGACATATCTGGTAAAATAATTTAAAAAGAACAGATTATATGTATATATCTGGCTAATTCACTTTATTGTACACCTGAAACTAACACAACTTTGTAAATCAACTATATACTCCAATAAAAATCATAAAAATAAATGAGTCATCTTTCTAAAGTGACAGAAGGACCTGTGTGAGGGGTTGAGAAGTAGACTAATTTTATTCCTCTTCTTCCTCATTTAGCCTTGGATCTCGGGCAGGTTGGCCTGGTCCTGTCTCTCTCTCTAGTACTCACGAGGATGTTCCAGTGGTGCGTCAGGCAAAGTGCTGAAGTTGAGAACATGGTGATGTTTATTTTTCTGTTCTTAGCCTTTTCAGGTCTCCTTGCTGTTATATGGCATAAAAGCAATTCTTACATAAAATAATAAAACTTTTTTTTTTTTACATTATCTTACAAAGTTTTTTTATGTTCTCCTCCATTTGCTTAAGGGCTTCCCTGGTGGCTCAGATGGTAAAAAATCTGGCTGCAATGCAGGAGCCACAAAAGAGAAAGATTTTATCCCTGGGTTGGAAAGATCCCCTGGAGAAGGGAATGGCTACCCACTCCAATATTCTTGCCTGGAGAATCCCCATGGACAGAGAAGTCTGGCAGGCTACAATCCATAGGGTTGCAAAGAGCAGAACATGACTGACTGACTTTCACTTTCCATCTGCTTAAAGTTAATAAAAATATATACATATTTTCCCACATATGTATGTCATGTCAGAGGGTTTTATATTCATCACAAACTGTCTTCAAATACAATAAATGTCTCTGTAGGAGAGAGGTTCTGAAATTCTGGAGACAACATAAGCTCGTTTCTTAGCAGCTAGTTTATCTTTGCTTCTTAATGGGTAATTCTTTATTTTTGGTAAAAGAAAAGAATCCAGTATTTTAAAGTTTATTTAATTAATATGTTCCTCCACTCCTCCCCTCCATTTTGTCACTTATTCATGTGTGTATTGAGCACCTGAATTTGCTGAGAGCCCTTCTCTCTGGTAGGATAGGCTCTCTCCCAAAATGTGCTCTTAAAGGTGTGGAGTTATGGTTGTTTAAGCCTTTGACTGTGTTGATCACAATAAACTGTGGAAAATTTTGAAAGAGATGGGAATACCAGACCACCTGACTTGCCTCTTGAGAAACCTGTATGCAGGTCAGGAAGCAACAGTTAGAACTGGACATGGAACAACAGACTGGCTCCAAACAGGAAAAGGAGTACATCAAGGCTGTATATTGTCACCCTGCTTGTTTAAATTATAGGCAGAGTACATCTTGAGAAACGCTGGGCTGGAAGAAGCACAAGCTGGGATCAAGATTGCCGGGAGAAATATCAATAACCTCAGATATGCAGATGACACCACCCTTATGGCAGAAAGTGAAGAGAAACTAAAAAGCCTCTTGATGAAAGTGAAAGAGGAGAGTGAAAATGTTGGCTTAAAGCTCAACATTCAGAAAACTAAGATCATGGCATCTGGTCCCATCACTTCATGGAAAATAGATGGGAAAACAGTGGAAAGAGTGTCAGACTTTATTTTTTGGGCTCCAAAATCACTGCAGATGGTGATTGCAGCCATGAAGTTAAAAGACGCTTTCTCCTTGGAAGGAAAGTTATGACCAACCTAGATAGCATATTCAAAAGCAGAGACATTACTTTGCCAACAAAGGTCTGTCTAGTCAAGGCTATGGTTTCTCCAGTGGTCATGTATGGATGTGAGAGTTAGACTGTGAAGAAAGCTGAGCACTGATGTATTGATGCTTTTGAACTGTGGTGTTGGAGAAGACTCTTGAGAGTTCCTTGGACTGCAAGGAGATCCAACCAGTCCATTCTGAAGGAGATCAGTCCTGGGTGTTCTTTGGAAGAACTGATGCTAAAGCTGAAACTCCAATAGTTTGGCCACCTCATGTGAAGAGTTGACTAATTGGAAAAGACTCTGATGCTGGGAGGGGTTGGGGGCAGGAGGAGAAGGGGATGACAGAGGATGAGATGGCTGGATGGCATCACTGACTCAATGGACGTGAGTTTGAGTGAACTCTGGGAGTTGGTGATGGACAGGGAGGCCTGGCATGCTGCGATTCATGGGGTTGCAAAGAGTCGGACATGACTGAGCGACTGAACTGAACTGAACTGAAGAGGCCTTAGTCATTAAGTAAATTATACACTTTTGAATATTTGTACCTTCTCCTAAAGGGAGAAAAACAATAAAAATGAAGTTTCTCCATTTATTTCTTCTAACAGAGTAGAAAGTGACTAATTATTAAAATGATGTTTGATGACTGTCCAGTTCTGGACATCTGTAACACGTGGCCCTTCTGTAGCCACACATACTGATTGATGTCCATAAGTGTTCTTCTCTTTCAAAAAAATTCTTTGTGTTTTTTTTTTTATTTAGATGTGAAAGGTGGATCAATAAAATCTTACCATTCATTTCTCTATTTTTTTTTTTAGCTTTTATATAAAATTGAAGGAAGTAGTCATGTGTAAAAGTGTTGAAGATGATGAGCAAGTTTGCAAATCATCCAAGGCCTCATCAGACTCCTACTTTTGTCCTTTGTGGATGTTGAGACCTGAGATATTCTGAACCATAAAAAGCAGGAGGTTTCATTTACAATCTCTGAACACCTATAAACTAGATCCTCTGATACTAACTCATGTGATGTCATATGTCTTTCAGATGATTTCAGTAGAAAGGGTAATTGAATATACAGACCTTGAGAAAGAAGAGCCCTGGGAACTTGAGTATCGTCCACCACCATTCTGGCCCCCAGACGGAAGGATTTCCTTTTTCAGTGTGAACTTCAGATATAACTCGGACAGTCCTCTGGTATTGAGGAACCTGGAAACATCCATTTACTCAAGAGAAAAGGTTAGTTTAAGCCATTCGCCTCTTTGAATCCAGCTAAAGATTTAGCACCACATCTGTTCTTGGCTTCCTTACCACTATGTCAGGGGGACTGTTTGCTCCTAATGGATGCAGATTATATCAGTGACATTGTAGGTGAATCTTTCTTGGAAACTGACCATGGCATGGGTATACCAGCAATTTTTCCCCTGTGTTGTGAGCTCCCTCATGGTGGTTGATGGGCTCTGGGGTTCCATCTTAACCTGACTCAGGACACTATATGTGACACCTGATTATTCATACAAAGTCTGGGACGTCAGCCTTGTCTTCCTGGCCCTAACTCTCCAATATCTCATTCCTTTCCATCTTTTCTTGTTTGTATTTCTGAGATCTCCTCCTCCTCCCATGGTGCCCTCTGGTTGCAGCCTCCTTCCCTATCCCTTAGCCCTTCCTGTAGCCTTGTCCTCCACTCACCCACACTGAGCTGCTGCCCCCCTGCCCTCCCCCAATAGACTGCTTCTTTCTTAGCCCAGATCTGATCCTTACTGGGCTGTGTGAGCTGCTGCTGGAACCATAGCATAGCCTCAAGTCCACTCCTGCAGGGGCCGTGAGGTGACCTTGTGTCCACCAGAGAAGAGCCTCAATAATGACCCAGTCAGGAGTGAGGAACCAGGGCCTCAGATAGAGGTAGGGTCTAGAGACTGGCTCAAAGTCAAAAGCAAATTGAAGGGAGCAGAGAAGATCCTTGTGAAAGATGGCAGAGAGGCTTGTGACCTGGACCTGTCAGCATCCATGTCTGCTGGTGATGTTCTTTCTGCACTCAGCTTGAGGCCCTCAGCTGGGACCAGGACAGAGTCTTGAAGAAGACACTAAACCAGAACAGACAAGGTGTTAGGAGCTCTTCCCCACCTTACTCTGCAGCCAGTTTGTCTGACACACACCCCCTGCAATGGGACTGCATGCAGGTTCTCCCAAAGCACCATGTCCTCCCTGTTCCCTGTGCACATACTGGTCCTCTGCCTCAGAGACCCAGGCCCTCCATCATCTGGATGGTGAAAATCTCATTTTTTGAGTCAACTTGAATGCATCTTCGAGACCCTCAGTTTAATGTACCCTTAATATACCCTTATATATACTAATATACTAATATATATTATATATATTTAATATACATACTTAACTAATATACTTAATGTACTAACATATACTTAATATACTAATATACATATTAGTGTATATATATAATACTTTTAGTATTAGTGTATATATATACTTTTATACACACACACACTAATATACCCTTAGTGTCTTTTATATTAAGGTAGCATTTATGGTACACCTATGTTCATAGCAGCCAAAAGTTGGAAGGAACTAAATCCTTACAATGAAGTATTATTCAGCCTTAAAAAGGAAGAAAATTCTGACCTATGGATAAACCTTGATGACATCACAAAATGAAATGAAAGACACAAAAGAAATGAATACTCTCATTCCATTTATGTGAGATTCCTAGAGTAATCAAATCCAAGAAGACAGGAAGTAGGATGGTGGTTTCCAGGGACTGGGGAAGGGGAAATGGGGAGTTGTTTTTAATGGGTAAGAATTTCAGTTTTATGAGGCAAAAAAAAAAAAAAAAAAAATCTCAAGCTTGGTTGCACAACAATGTGAATGTACTGAACACCAAAACTATCCACTTAAAAATGGTTAAATTTTATGTTATGTGAATTTCATCATAATTAAAAGATAGCACCTGTGGCATGCTTTGTAATTTGGGATCTGCATCTCACAGTACTTTGAGGCTTTTTATAATCAGGGAGCCTCTTGTTTTCATTTTTGTTCCCAGAAAGTAGCATTTTGCAAGGCACAGAGAGGGTGCTGAGGGACTGCTGGTTGTGAGGGTGAGTGACTTACACAGGTGTGAGCAAGCAGGAACCAGCACACACACATGACAACTCCGTAAATAACTGAAAGAACTGCTCTTTAAAACTCTTAACCACCCCAGACCCATCTAATGGCTGTAGCTGTGATTTAATGAATGAAACCCTTGTAATATGAAAGAATATTCAATGTAATGCCCGAATGCTACCCAGGGAGCAGCTTCAGTTAGTCACAGGGCAAAAGCTCCCTCCTAATTATTTCCAGTTTCAGTGTAGGTCAGGAAAAATGTGAACTGCTGTGTCAGGAAAACATTAACCACAGCTCTTAATATAATCTTTTCCCTGAGAGCACTGTAGGTGGTGTTTACTTACTCTCAGACAATGTGTGTGTCAGATTTTCTGTTGTAAATGTAATTCTGTTAACCTGCACTTGTCTTAAATTCTCCCCAAAGCCATAAAATATGACTTATCTGTAGTATAACTTAGGAATATAACAGATTCTTATTCTTCCTTCTAAAACCTGAAAATCATGGGATTGAGATTCTGAAATGTTTGAGGGAAAATTGAATTTGGAGACTGAATTAATAACTGCAGTAACTTGATTTTTGATCTGTACCTTGGTCCACTCAGTATCACTTTTAGTTTCATTTCTGTGTTTGGAGATGATACCTGGGCAGTGTGTTCATGAATTGATTTCACTCTACCTGTCTACCTTCTAGGTTCCCTCTCAAGCTCACCTGTCCCAGCCCTCATCACTCCAGGACAACCCTTTGGTGTTGGATTTGATTGAGAGAGGCTGTTGTGGAGGGGGGGGGGGGAAGGGTGTGGTGGGCAGGGGACATGAGAGTGAGCCAGCCCAGCAGAAGTGGGGCTTTATTCTCTTTCTCTTATTTCCTCTTCTGTCCTGATTTCTGGAAGTTAGTCAATAGGAAAGTATAGTAGGCACTATTCAAGATTGCCGGGAGAAATATCAATAACCTCAGATATGCAGATGACACCACCCTTATGGCAGAAAGTGAAGAGGAACTAAAAAGCCTCTTGATGAAAGTGAAAGAGGAGAGTGAAAAAGTTGGCTTAAAGCTCAACGTTCAGAAAACTAAGATCATGGCATCTGATCCCATCACTTCACGGGAAATAGATGGGGAAACAGTGGAAACACTGTCAGACTTCATTTTTTGGGGCTCCAAAATCACTGCAGATGGTGATTGCAGTCATGAAATTAAGACACTTACTCCTTGGAAGAAAGTTATGACATCCTAGATAGCATATTCAAAAGCAGAGATATTACTTTGCCTACAAAGGTCTGTCTTGTCAAGGCTATAGTTTTTCCAGTGGTCATGTGTGGATGTGAGAATTGGACTGTGAAGAAAGCTGAATGCTGAAGAATTGATGCTTTTGAACTGTGGTGTTGGAGAAGACTCTTGAGAGTCCCTTGGACTGAAAGGAGATCAGTCTTGGGTGTTCATTGGAAGGATTGATGCTTAAGCTGAAACTCCAGTACTTTGGCCACCTCATGTGAAGAGTTGACTCATTGGAAAAGACCCTAATGCTGGGAGGGATTGGGGGAAGGAGGAGAAGGGCACGACAGAGGATGAGATGGCTGGATGGCATCACCGACTCGATGGACATGAGTTTGAGTGAACTCCGGGAGTTGGTGATGGACAGGGAAGCCTGACATGCTGTGATTCATGGGGTCACAAAGAGTCGGACACGACTGAGTGGCTGAACTGAACTGATGCGGGATTTTAATTTACAGAAGAAATAGCAAGTAAAAATAAGGAACTAGGACTCCCCTGGTGGTGCAGTGGATAAGAATTTGCCTGCCAATGCTGGGGACACTGGTTCAATCCCTGGTCTGAGAAGATTCCACATGCTGCAAAGCAACTAAGCCCTGCACCACAACTACTGAGCCATGTGCCACAACTACTGAAGTCTTTGCTCAGCATCAGTAGAAGCCCCCTCAGTGAGAATCCCGTGCACTGCAACAGGGAGTAGCCCCTACTCACCACAGCCAGAGACAGCTCTTCGAAGGCAATCAGGACTCAGAACAGCCAAACATAAAAGCCAACGTGAGATAAATAGGACCCTAGACTTCTTTGTTAGAGTCTGAAAACAGGCTAAATTTTTCATTTAGATGATTTTGTGGTTGATTTGATCATTTTAGAGAATCCTGGGCAATAAAGTATTTTCCAGCTCTCGAGGTAGATTGATTTTGCTTTGTTTTTGCTCACAGCTATTATTTGGATGATACATTTTTACAGATGCTTAGTAGAACATGCTATAATGTGCAAAATATTAGTTTCTTACATTTTCTCCTTTTTTACATAATATTTTCTTAAAAGCCACTCTCCTTACTCCCAGATTGTCCCCCTTCCCCTGCTGGCTTCCTAATTCCTTGTGACTCAAACTGTGGTGCCAGAGCCAGCAGCACCTACATCTCCTAGAGCTTCTTAGAAATGCAGAGTCTCAGGATCACCCAGACCTCTTGACTCAGCATTACAGCTGAACATAACCTCCTCCTTTCCCTCCCATGGGCAGTTTTTATGAGTGATAACCTGTGATTCCCAAGAAATGTGCTTTGACAGTTTGAAATTGAACTTAAGAATTCTCAAATCTCTGTTGTGACTGAGCAGGAGGCTCTAGAATATTCTGTGCCACTAGATTTCCTTACCTTTATGCTCTATAAATTTCACTTTTACATTATAATCTAATTCTGTGTGATTCTACTGCATTATTTGTGTCTTTCCAGTGGAGTCTGTCTTCCATCACAGGCATTTTTCATTCCACTGTACCACCTTCCCCACACCAGCCTCCTGCAGGGACCAGGGGGATTTCCCACAGGCTCAGCCCTGTCTGGACCTGGAGTCAGAGACAGCCCAGTGCAGCAGTGTATGTGTGGCTGTTTCACCATCTGATGGGATAAAAAATGAGTCTTGCTGCCCCTAGCAGGGCATGAGGTCTCTTTGACCTGTTCCCCAGGCATCATGTGTCCCACTTAACTGCAGGTTTCTCTTCAATCTGGCTGTGGATGCCAGTTCTTTCTGCTGACAGCTGGTCAACCTGACTTCAGGTACCCTCTTTGCTCCTGTTCACCATATATACACTTGTGTCCACGTCATGCTTTAAGTTTCTGACTGTAAGTTCTCTATGGTAGGCCTGTTTTTTTTAACTGAAACTACACCTATCCCCACTCTCTGTGTTCTAGCTACACAGAGGGACATGATAAAATGTCAGGCCATCCAAATAATAAAGAGTCCCATCAGCAGATGGAAAAGAGGCCAAAAGATGTGGATTTGAGTCCCATACTGCTATTTATGGACTCTGATAGTTCAGACAGACTAAGTTATCTAAGCCTCAATCTTTTCTTGTGCAAAATGGAAGTGATAGGATGTAACCTGTAGGGTTGATGTACAACTTAAAGAACATAAGACATGTAAAGCACCCAGAGTAAATGCTTGGACAAAATGGTCATTATTTTCATAGGGTGTAAAATGACCATAACCACTTGCATTGCAGAAAGTGTTGTCTGTCCCATGAAAATGAGCTGTTGGCCATTTGAAATTCTATTTATGGCTATAGGATCCATCTGCTGTATCTGTCTCTGATTTATCTTATACCTAAATAAAATGGTAATAGATTTTTTCCATAAATTTCTCTGGCCTGAGTTAAAAATCTCATCTTCCAGTGGAAGTTTCTTTGTCTCAGGACACCACAGGTAATACAAATAAGAAAAAGTCAAATCCAATACAGATCCTGATGTCAATGTATACAGTCTAGTTGAAGAAACAAGAAAATGGCTATATTAACTTTGTAAGCTAGAAGGAGGTCACAATTTTTATAGACATTTATATAAAATGACATAACATCAGCTAGAGTTGGAACAAGCCCACATCAGGAGACAGGGAGAGCATTTTCAAGGAATTAGACATGTGAGACAGACTTAGTGATGTGTGGTTAGGGTTTCAGCAGGTGGAAATGCATGTGAAAGGCATTCTGGGAGGTAAGACCAAGATAAGCAAAAGCATGATGCTCTGATCCAGTGAGTGAAGACCTAGACATCTGCAAAGCATTCAGGAAAATGAACTACCAAGTGCGTAACACACGTTTTTGCATTCAACCCTCACAATTACCTAGTGATGCCAAGGAAGCTGACTCATGTACATGAAGTATGAGAGGACAGTTTTGTAGAAGAGACATCCTAGGGTGTAGTGTTGAATGCTGAGCTGGCATTTGGGAGTTTAATTTGAGAAGTGAGAGCACATGGACCAGAGGGGGCAGGTGCAGGGGGCGGGAGGCGGGAGCTGTTTTCCCTCCAGTAAGACATCGTGGGAAAGTGATGCCACTTTTTGGAATCAAATTGATGTCAATTAAAACAAAGCTCTAACACCTGGATTTGTGAATGTGCAGGGAAATGGGTGGGAGTAAAAAATGGTATCATACTTCTGGAGGGTAGGTTAGCAGCTTAACAGCTTCCTCTGAAAATGTTTATACTTTGTTGTTGCTGTTCAGTCACCTAGTTGTGTCCGACTCTTCACAACCCCATGGACTGACACACACCAGGTTTCTCTGTCTCTCACCATCTCCTGGAGTTTGCCCAAGTTCATGCTCATTGTATCAGTGATGCCATCCAGCCATCTCATCCTCTGTTGTCCCCTTCCCCTTCTGTCTTAAGTCTTTCCCAGCATCAGGGTCTTTTCTAATGAGTTGGTTCTTTGTGTCAGGTAGCCAAAGTATTGGAGCTTTAGCATCAGTTCTTCCAATGACTATTCAGGACTGATTTCCTTTAGGATTGACTTGTTTGATCTCCTTGCTATCCAAGGGATTCATACTTGCTGTCCAAGGGGTTCATACTTGACTCTCAGCAGTTCCAAATCTGAGAATTTATGTGAAGGAAATGCTTAAGGTTGTTTGCAAAGATTTAGCTTCAGGGATATTTAACACAGAGTTATTTCCAGTAGCTAACTATTTGACACTGCCTAAATATCCAGCAATAGAGGATTTGTTAAATAAATGATCACATGTACTACAATATTATGAAAGCATTACAAAATACTAAATGAAAACACATATAACAGTATGTTCACATTAATCCCATTTTGCTTAAATATGTGAACTGTGTCTTTAAGAACACATACAAAAAAATACAGAAACAACAAAAAGAACACATGCAGCAGCCTAGAAAGTAAAAATATAATTTTAAGAATTTTTTTCAGAGTGCTGGGCTATAGCTAGTATTTATTTACTTTTTAAATTTATTTGCACTGATTATGATTAAGGAATTTAATTTGTTTTTTAAACACTGTGAGCCTGGGAAAGAAGTAATGAGAATAAAGTAGGGAAGACGGATGAAGGGATTGTTTTGTGTGGGGCATTGGGTGTTGAATATGTTGAGTTTGGTGTGTGAAGAGAGATCCAAAAGCAAGTGTGTAATAAGTTGTGTCATCATCAGAGACCAACCTGGTTGGAAAAACAGAAAGGGGCCATTGCAAAACCAATAACAGAAGATTTTCTTTAAGAGTCTTTATAATTTTATTTATTTATTTATTTTTGGCTGTGCTGGGTCTTTGTTGCTGCTTGGGCTTTTCTCTAGTTGCCACATGTGAGCCTCTCATTGTGGTGTCTTCTCTTGTTAAGAGCATGGGCTATAGGGTGCAAGGTCTTCAATAGTTGTGGCATGTTGGCTCAACAGTTGTGGTTCCCGGGTTCTAGAGCGCAGGCTCAATAGTTGTGGTGCACGGGCTTAGTTGTTTCACAGCATGTGTGATTCTACTAGACTAGGGATTGAACCCACGTCTACTGCATTGGCAGGCAGATTCTTTATCACTGAGCCACCAGGGAAGTCCCCCAACTGTCTTTAGATTGAAGAATGTAAGGTTACTGATACTGGTGACACTCTTCATGGGCAATTGGTAGAACCCTTTGGTTACTCAGAAAAGACATTCAGACTATAGCTTTGAAGACTGAACTCTGGAATAATAGAGTCAGGTTTTCTGTGAGTTGCTTTTTTCTTTTTGGGGTGTTTGGGGCCATGCAGCATGTGTGATCTTAGTTCCCTGACCAGGGATCAAATCCATGCCTCCTGCAGTGGAAGCACAGAATCTTAACCACTGGAATGAATGCCAGGGAAGTCCCCTGGTTTTTTAGTTCTCTTCACTGGAGTTTGGAACTCACAGTCCTGTGGTCATGAGCAGTCCTTGGTGCCCCAACATATCTCAGTCCATTTACCTAAAGTGTACAGATGTTCCTATTTGCACAGATGGGTCAGTTACAGTAGAGCTGGTAACATGGGAACATACACACATTCTCACAGATCAGTTCTCACCTGTGTCCTGATGTGTGTTGATTTATGTATGAGAACACACAGAAATATAGGCACACCTGTTTAACTGTGCTTCACAGATAATGCTTAAAAAAAAATTGGACATTTATGGCAATGCTGTGTCAGGCAAGTAAAATGGCACCATTTTTCCTATAGCATTTGCTCACTTCATGTCTCTGTCTCATTTTGATAATTTTTGCAATATTTCAAACCATTTCATTATTATTATATTTATTATTCTGATCCGTGATCAGTGGTTTTTAATGTTACCCTATAAATGCTCAGATGGTTAGCATTCTTTTAGCAATAAAGTATTGGAAATTAAGGCATGTACTATTACCTTATATAATGCTATTGTGCCTCATTAGACTACAATATAGTATAAACATAACTTTTATTTGCATAAAGAAACAAAAAATTCATATATCTTGCTTTATTTTGATATTCACATTGTTGAGGTAGTCTGGAGCCAAATACAAAATATCTTTGAGGCCTGCTTGTACACAGAACAGATGAGCCATATATATACACACTACAACCTGCCTGCATGCAGAGAATGGCACATCTATATTATATGAATTAGGGATTAATGTAAGGTACAAAATGTCCTGAGAAGCCTGTATGCAGATCAAGAAGCAACAGTTAGAACTGGACATGGAACAATGTACTGGTTCAAAAGTGGGAAAGAAGTACTTCAAGGCTGTATATTGTTACCCTGCTTATTCAACTTACATGCAGAGTACAGCATGCAAAATGCTGGGCTGGATGAAGCTCAAGGTGGAATCAAGATTGCCAGGAGAAATATCAGTAACCTCAGATATGCAGATGATATCACCCAAATGGCAGAAAGCAAAGAGGAACTAAAGAACCTCTTGATGAAGGTGAAAGAGGAGAGTGCAAAAAGCTGGCTTAAAACTCAGCATGCAGAAAGCTAAGATCATTGCCTCTGGTTTCATCGCTTTATGGCAAATAGATGGGAAAACAATGGAAACAGTGATAGACTTTATTTTCTTATGCTCCAAATCACTGTGGGCGATGACTGCAACTGTGAAATTAGAAGATGCTTGTTCCTTGGAAGGAAAGCTATGACAAACGTAGACAACAAATTAAAAAGCAGAGACATTATTTTGCCAACAGAGGTCCATCTAGTCAAAGCTATGCTTTTTCCAGTAGTCATGTATGGATGTAAGAGTTGGGCCATAAACAGTGTGGGCGCTGAAGAACTGATGCTTTTGAACTGTTGTGCTGGAGAAGGCTCTTGAGAGTCCCTCAGACAGCAAGGCAATCAAACCAGTCAATCCTAAAGGAAATCAACCCTGAATAATCATTGGAAGAACTGATGCTGAAGCTGAATCTCCAATACTTTGGCCACCTGATGTGAAGAGCCATTTCATTGGAAAAGACCCTGATGCTGGGAAAGATTGAAGGCAGGAAGAGAAGGAGATGGCAGAGGATGAAATGATTGGGTGACATCACCAATTCAATGGACATGAATTTGAGCAAGCTCCAGGAGATAGTGAAGGACAGGGAAACCTGGCATGCTGCAGTCCATGGGGTCGCAAATAGTCAGACATGACTGAATGATTGAACAACAATAAAATGTCTTATAGTCATTGTATTACCTTTATAAGATAATAAAATTAGGTAAACCCACTTTTCTTATGTTTAATCTCTATAAAGATAAATTCATTTTTGAAATGCCATGATTTATTTGACAGACTAAGATTTGAAACTTTAGAAGTATTCAAATCAGAAAACATGAAACATTCCAAGCATTCTGATTATATTGCTCAGAAAGATTTAGTAGTTCTTTTTTAAAGTCATGAGTTTTAAAACTTAAAGCATATCTTTTTTTTTTTTTTCTTCCAGGGGATCGAACCTAGGTCTCCTGCATTGCAGGCAGAGGCTTTACCACCTGAGTCACCAGGGAAGCCCACTTTTATTTATGGCTTTATAGTTAAACAAGTCTGCTTCATTCCATGGCATTCTGGATAGCTTTCTTGAGTGATCATTAACTTACAGTGGTCTCCCAAATTTCCCCAGGTTTCCCCTTTCTACCTATAATCCCCTACTGGGACTTTTATAACTACCTGTATAACTATTCTATTCTATCTCCATTACTTTGGGCAAGCCTCGAACTCCTTATGCCTCTCTTTTTATTGATGTATGAAATGGGTATAATAATAGTGCATATATCATATGTTATTTATACTATTTATATTCCTTAATCCCACAAAGTATTTTCTCCCCTCTACTGTCTCAGATCTCCCCTGTCAGAGAGAGAGAAAAATTCTCACCACGGTCTTCTTTTTTTTTTTTTTTTTTTGAAAATATGTACCATGAGGTACTTTAGTTACAATAAAGTATTCATCCCACTTGCATAATATCTAAGACATAAAATTATGTCATACCATATTCTTTTTTTTTTTTCTATAAAAAATTTCACAATATAATGTTGATTGTTTACAGACTAAGAAGAAATTAAGAAGAGAGAATAGTTTCTAATGTTTATCCATGTATTGACTGTCAGAATAGTGTAGTTGTTCTTTTACTCCTTCCTGTATTTCCCAGTTTTGTTTTGATATTATCAAATCATATCAAAAGATATCAAAGCATATCTTACACTATCATCAATTCCAGATTTTAAATATAGATGAAATAATCTCTTGGAAAGCTTCCTTCAGAGAATTTGCAGTTGGGCTTCCCCAGTGGCTCAGAAGGTAAAGAATCTGCCTGCAATGTAGGAGACCTGGGATCCATCCATGGGTCAGGAAGATCCCCTTGAGTAGGAAACGGCAACCCACTCCAGTACTCTTGCCTGGAGAATTCCATGGACAGAGGAGCCTGGCAGTCTACAGTCCAGGGGGTCGCAAAGAGTTGGACACAAGTGATTAATACTTTTTTCACTTAAAAATTCATTGGTAAAAAAGGCCAGTTTCTGCATATATATTTGAATGCAGTTTTATTCCTCACCAGCATTTTACATGGGAGAAGGAAATGGCAACTCACTCCAGTATTCTTGCCTGGAGAATCCCATGGACAGAGGAGCCTGGCAGGCGACAGTCCATGGGGTCGGCAAGAGTTGGACACGACTCAGTGACTAAACCACCAGCCACCAGCATTTTACCTACTCTGTACTGATTCTTGAATCTTACTGTTAGTGCGTTTAATTTCTCTCTGCTCTGGTTTTAGTAAATAGACTGACACCTGACATGTGTTTTTCCAAGGTTCAGTTGTTAAGTATTAATTTATTTATAAAATGCCTTTTGACCTACTCCGATGAAAGGTCCCATGTAAATAGCAAACATTATTTATATCATTGTTGATCTCATTATGGAAATTTTGTCTACTGGCCTCTTTCAAGACTGAGACCTGCATTTTATATTTGAAGATGTTTCCTTTCAAGATAGAATATGATTAAGATATTTAATATCAGGAAGTGATTTCATTTTTCTACCGAAGAATAATTCCTCTTAAATAAATAACACAGAAAGTGAGCACTTGTTTGGGTTAACACTCTGTCTTGACTTGTCGACATCCTGTAAAATTACCCATGGTCAATACTCAAGGTCAAATTATCCAGGGAGTAGGAATCAAACTAATTTAAAAGCTGACTTCTTATGGACCACTTAGGAGACTGCTAGTTTTTCACTGCAGGCAGATTATTTTTCAGGTCTTTTTCCTTCACTTGTGAATGTTAGTTACACACACACACACACACACACACACACACACACACACACTGCATACACATATATGTCTCCCCCTTTAACATACCACATAATGATCAGTTCAGTTCAGGCACTCAGTCGTGTGTGACTCTTTGCGACCCCATGGACTGCAGCACGCCAGGCCTCCCTGTCCATCACCAACTCCCAGAGTTTACTCAGACTCATGTCCATTGAGTCAGTGATGCCATCCAACCATCTCATCCTGTTATCCCCTTCTGCTCCTTATATGATAATTATAGAAAACAAACAATTTTCAGCATATTAAACTTTTATTCAGGGAAATCTGAATAAAATTGCCTGACATTTTTAGAAGGCATGAAAATCACTATAGTTTATGTTGTGTATTCTTAGGATGATGGTGATCTTAATCAGGGACATTTGTGAATTTCTGTCATTTTTGGTTGCCACAATTTGGGGGTTGCATCTGGTGTCTAGTGGGTTCATGGCTACTGTCAATCATCACACAATATACAGGACAGGCCCCTGAGCCTCAACAATGAATTATCTGGTCCAAAATGCCAGCAGGGCCATGCTTGAGAAACTTATGAAGTTGCTTGGTCATCTCTGACTCTTTGTGACCCCATGGACTGTAGCCCACCAGGCTCCTCGGACCATGGGATTCACCAGGCAAGAATACTGAAGTGGGTTGCCATGGCCTTCTCCAGGGGATCTTCCTGACCCAGGGATTGAACCTGGGCCTTCTGCACTGCAGCCAGACACTTTACCGTCTGAGCCACCAGGGAAGCCCTGGGAAACTTATAGACTACTCTTTATGTATAATAGAACCTTAAAAATTCGTCTTCAACAATCAGGGTTCTCCTGTGTTTTGTGCATCCTGTTAATTCTTCATCCCCCCTGGGTCTCTTTACAGTATGGCATCGTGGGAAGAACAGGAGCTGGAAAAAGTTCCCTCATTGCTGCCCTTTTTCGATTGTCAGAACCTGAAGGTGGCATTTATATTGATGGAATCTTGACAGCACATATTGGACTGCACGATTTAAGGAAGAAATTGTCAGTTGCACTTCAGGTACGCACAGCAGAGCGCTCTCACATGTTCTTTGTATAAGGCGTCTAAGTTTAAGTGCTTTTAATTTGATTGTTTTTTTCAAATTAAGTGAATGAGTTGATCCTTTTTTTTCCCGGTAGAGCATGTTTTTAGCAGCAGGTATTTTCAATAGACACTTTCATCAGATACCAGGTTTTTTTTTTTTGTTGTTGTTCATTTGTTAGTTTTGTGTGCATGTGATTTAATAACTTACTGAGATAGATTTCTTGACTCAGACTTCCTTAGTTTCCACAATTTTATTCACTGATAATCACATAATTCTGAGAACAGAAGGATAAATTGTTTAGCGCTGGAGAGGTTCCTATAGGGAAACATGAATTTTGTTAATAAGTGTCTTACAGATGTAATTTTGTTGTGGGAAACCAGGACATCTTTTAAAAAGTGATATCTCCTTGGAGAACTTTCTATGAAATTGTGGGGCTTTGAGAATTATAGGATATTTAGATGCTTTGGGGAGACTTTGACAATTTAGCCATTAATGAATGATTTTCACCAGGGAGGCAGTACAGAATAGTGAGGAAGAGCAGGGGACTCAGAATTCTGTCTCTATGTACCTTGGTTTTCTCTGTCTTACAAGGCAGATAACAGTATCACCCCCTCAATCTGTTGTGAGGATAAAATAGGTCAATGAGTGTGAAGTGTTTCATGTAGACCCATATGTGCCTGCTGTGATGGTGGAGTGTTGAGTTGGCCATCTCTTCCTGGGCTCTGATTCTGTTCTCTTTTCTTCTTCTTTGTAAAGTAGTGTAACTTTCAGGGAGAGTTTGGAGACTGGATTATATGCATGGTAGACACTGCTGTCATTCCTGTGGTTCATTCATTCAACATAATTCTGTGATATTTACTGAGAGATTACTATCCTCCAGGTATATAGCCAAGCGCAACCTTGATCCTGTGTCCTCATCTATCATCCTGCCCTCTGCTTTGACAGACTTGCTGATTAAAAAAAAAATGAGTTTTTATTTATATACTTAGCAATTATCTGCCTATCAAAGGAAGCTCAGAAAAATACCCTCTTGAGATGAGAAACAGAGAGGAGATGAGACAGAATGAGCCAGGCAAATGTGCTTCCTGGAATGTGGGTGTAATGTGTCCTGAAATACCTGTTATCAGGAAGCATGTACAACATGGCACCCAAAGGACGGTGAATGTGGACTTGGGGACAGCTGTTGCTACCTGCCCGTGACCTTGAAAATACCTGGGATTACTCTAAGTAATTTTTAAATCAAGATAGTTTTTTAGACTCTAGTGAAATGCCACCTCACACCCCTTAAGATGTCTGCTATCAAAGAAAAGAGAGAGAAAAAAATAAAGTTACTAGTGTTGGCAAGGATGTAGAGAAATTAGAACCCATGTTTATTGCTGATAGGAATGTAAAATAGTGCAACCACTACAGAAATCAACTTGTTGGTTGCTCAGAAAAGTTAATGATGGAAGTATCATATGACCTAGCAATTCTGCATTAGAATATAAACCCAAAAGAATTGGAAGAAAGGTCTTGAAGAGATACTGGGACATGCATGTTATAGCAGCATAATTCTCAACAGCAAAAAGGTGGAGGCACCCAAGGGCCCATTGACAGATGAATCAACAATCAAAACGTGGTGTGCATACATACAGTAGAATATTACTCAGCCTTAATAAAGAAGAAAATTCTGACACATGCTACAGCACAGATGAACCTTGAAAACATTAAGTGAAATAAGTAATTTACAAAGGACAAATACTGTATGATTCTACTAATAGGAGTTACCTAGAGTAGTAAATTCATGGATACAGGATATAGAATGGTGGGTACCAGGAGTGGCCAGGAGAGGGGAGTTGTTTAATGGGTACAGAGTTTCAGTTCTTCAAGATGAAAGGAGATCTACAGCTGGATGGTGGTGATGGCTGTACAACAATGTGAATGTATTTAACACCACTGAAGTGTGCACTTAAAGTGGCTAATCTAGCAAATTTATGTGCTGCTGCTGCTGCTGCTAAGTCGCTTCAGTCGTGTCCAACTCTGTGCAACCCCATAGATGGCCTCCTACCAGGCTCCTCTGTCCCTGGGATTCTCCAGGCAAGAACACTGGAGTGGGTTGCCATTTCCTTCTGCAATGCATGAAAGTGAACAGTGAAAGTGAAGCCGCTCAGTCATGTCCGATTCTTAGCGACCTCATGAACTGCAGCCTACCAGGCTCCTCTGTCCATGGGATTTTCCAGGCAAGAGTACTGGAGTGGGGTGCCATTGCCTTCTCCGAAATTTATGTATATTTTATCACAATTGAAAAATATTTTTCCAAAGGTATCCTTTTCAGAAAAACTGGATAGTCCCCATATTTAAAGATTTCCTCTGGCTATTAGATTTATGACTTATGGTTACAGTAGAAAATAAATGAGCTTAAATTCCCAAGTTTTATGCTTTGATGGTACTCATCTCTGAAATGGCCATGTGAGATTAGTTAGTAGAAATAAAGGGCATGTCTGTAAAGTCCTTTCATATCCTTGGATATAAAGCTTTTCCCCCATTTTTCCTACCATCCCACTTGAAAGGACTCCCCAAACCATAGCAAGAGTGAATAAGCATAGAACAAAGCCAGAAGATACTACTCCTATTGCTCTGTCCCTCATTTGGAAATATCAGTTTAGAAATGGGTTTATGTACTTGTATGTCATGGGTTGATATGTGTCAGGAGAAGATACTCAAAATCTTATCCCTCCCCAACCAAGAGCCCTTTGTCTTTACAGTGTCTTGCTAGCTGCAGAGGTGGAGAAAGCCTGTTAGTTTGGTTACTGGAATTTACTTGTCTAAGTGCAAAAACTTACATTCCTCTCCCCCAAATGAGTAGGAAGCATTGATGCTTGTGTCCCAACACCCCAATTTAGGGAATTTAGGAAGCTGAGAGCAGACTCTGTGGAGGGGGAGCCCAGTGCTGTTTCTTTGAGTTGCCTCTCTTAGGTGAGCCAGGCCCACACCATCTTCCTTGGATCCCTGGTCCCTGTGATCCTGGAAGCAGCAGAGAGCTTCCATGGTGGTCTCTCTTCCTCCCAGGCTTATCCCCATCACTGCTGACCCTGCATGAACAGGTCAGAACTGGGGAAGATGTGATGATAACAAGGACCTGGGTAGGAGCAGAGACAGGGGAGTGGGGACATAGACCATCAGTCATGGGGGGAACTTTCAAAGATGAATACTGTGTTATTAAGAAGGTACTCCTCAACTTCTGTTCAAAATTTCAGGAATAAGCAAAAATGAAAGTTCTTCTTAAATAATTTTCTTAAACACAACAGGTAGCTGAAGTATGTGTGTTCTTTATGCTTAGGATCTGAAGTAGTTAAATATGTCCCCCAGAAAGACCACCGGTTGAGATTATATGCAGGGAGTAGCCTGCTTACTTGAAAGAACCTAGAAAATGGAGGGAAGGAAGAAGAATATTGGGGACCAGCCTCCCCTCGCCTGGCTATGTCGCGTGTGTAAACCCCATGGAGACATGCAGAAGATACCTGCATGTGGGAATCTTAAGGTTGATAATTACAAGAAGTAACAAGTTTTTATAAAAATCTGAAGTAGAATGATGGTTAGTCCCCTGACAAGGAATGCTTACCATTGTTTAGATGGTTGTTTAGTCTTTGATCCTAAATTCAAATTTTAAGGGAGACCTTAAATTTGTGTTTTGAGTTTTTTTAGTTCAGTTCAGTATTCATTCTGAAATATTGTATGACTAGTGATTTTCAGTGCTTTGGAGACATATTGGCTACTTAATCAACTTTGTGCGAATAAATCTCCCTTTATAATGTCTTTTTAATTGTGGATTTGCTCAGATATATCTCTTTTTTGGTGGCACATCCTGAGTTTTCTGTATTCTTTCCTCTCTCACCAGACTTAAAACTTAGACCATATTGAAAGAAGGTTTGGAAGGCTTCCTGAGTATCATTCTTCCTTATGATTAGGGGAAAGAAATGTCTGTCTATCTTCATCTTTCCTCTCAGGCTTTTGTGAAGTGAGGAGGAAAGTCCAGCCCCAAGGCTGATTTGAACGTGTGATTCAGAGCAGTTCCGGGCACTTGTGGAAGAGTCAGTTCTCCTCTTGTTCCCACACGAGTGCATTCCCTTGTTCTGCCTCCTTCACTGAAAGGAGCTTATTGGGCTCTTCACTGCTATCCATATTCTTATGACCTGGCTTACTAGAGCCTTCCAGAAGAAAATGTAAATGGCCTACATGAGCTTATGTACAGGATTCTCTCTCTCTCTTTTTTTTTAATTTTATTTTTAAACTTTACATAATTGTATTAGTTTTGCCAAATATCAAAATGAATCTTGAAGCCAAGAGGACACATATATTTCCAGAGTAATTTACTTATGGCTCCTCCTGAAGCAGATGGATAGGAAGAACTATTTAAATTAAAGTATCATGACACAGGTCAAGGTGGGTTTCAGGTCCTCCTGGCCTTGCAGTTAGTAACTGCAAGTTCTAGGTTCTGTGAGGTTCTGTGAGGCAGGTTATCCTGACACACAGGTGAGAGAACGTGGGGACCAGCTGACGCCAACATCAGAGGTGATCTCTCCATGGACAGAGGTGCTGCAGACCCCAGGAGCTTACGTTCCCCTTGCACATGTGGGGATGTTCATTTCACACATGTGGAGAGATTCCAGACCCTAGAAGACAGTCTGACCAATGGAGAAAATAGCCTACTTTATTCTTCAGTGCTAATGTGTAAATATTTAGTGGTTTGCTTTGAGACACAAACCTCTACTAATCATGCTGTTGGTATTTCCCAGTCATACCAGCATTGACAGTTAATTTATGTAGATCTTAATGTTAAGTTTCTCATGTTTGTGTGAGTGTTTAAGCAGATATTTATTAGCAGGGTGGTATTAAAAAAAATCAAATCTTCGTCTTCAATTTTTTCCTTACAATGAAAAAACTTCTTCAACACTTTCTTCTGTTAGTGTTCAGTAGTCCAAATGATATTTTGTAGCACACTTTGTACAATGGAAAATTATTTTAGAGATGCTTTTTTGTAATCATACATTTGCAACTATGTTATTAATAATTAATGAATTTAGATGTTTCTGCATTTTAATTTTGACATTCTGTACACATTAGAATAAAATGAAAACAGGTTAAGGTAATAACATTCACTATTTTGGGGTATTTAGGAACCTGTTTTATTCACTGGAACAATGAGGGAAAATCTGGATCCCTTTAATGAGCATACGGATAATGAACTGTGGAATGCCTTAGAAGAGGTAATTTATTAATAGTAACTGTAATTAACTTGTTAGCATCTGTATATGTGTGTTTACATTTAGAGCTTTGCAGATAATTAAGGGGAGCGTGTCAGTTTCAGTGACTTGGTAATAGGAAAACACTGATGACATGGGTGCACTTAAAATGTGTGTATTGATGATGATGAAAATCAACAATATAATGTGACATGTTTTCATTTTAGCTATTTTCCTAGAACCCTGAACAAATAGACACATTATCTTGTCCTTAGCAGAGTACTTATATCAGATCAGATCAGATCAGTCGCTCAGTCGTGTCCGACTCTTTGGGACCCCATGAATCACAGCACACCAGGCCTCCCTGTCCATCACCAACTCCCGGAGTTCACTCAGACTCATGTCCATCGAGTCAGTGATGCCATCCAGTCATCTCATCCTCTGTCGTCCCCTTCTCCTTTGCCCCCAATCCCTCCCAGCATCAGAGTCTTTTCCAATGAGTCAACACTTCGCATGAGGGATCAAATTCTACTAGTGACCTAGTGAATTAATTACTCCATTACACTCCAATATTCATTTTATTCCTCTGGTCTTGGGAAACATCTCCTAAGTGGAGACAATAGTAGTTTTTTTCTTATTAACTAAAAGATATAAACAAGATCATACTAATAAAATGTAGAAGTTTCATAGGAAAGTGTTTATAAAGGTCAATTATATAGTCGGAATTAATGATGATTATTTATTGGCAATTATGTCATTTTAATGCTGTAGCATGAATGCAGATAACAGAACCCTGGAACATCTGCTCAGTTTTTACATGGGAGGTTCATTTCTAGAGAATTTTCTGTTATTTGTGTCATGTTTTTGCTTGCTCCACTTCTTTGAATTTCCTCACCCTTGCATGAAAAAAATTTTGACTATTAAGTTGCTGTCAGTTTATATTTTAATACAAATCATTTTGTGTATTTGCACTAGTTTTATAAATCAATTCTACTGTTGGAAGAAACCCTAGACTTCTAAGCCATAGACAGATTTCTAATTTCTCCTAGGACCTAGCTCAGTCTTTTGATTTTAAAAAGTAAGAATGAGTATTCCTATGCATTAACGATGAAAGATTAGAAAGAGAAATTGAGAAAGCAGTCTCTTTACCATTGCAACAAAAACAATAAAATACCTAGGAATAAACCTACCTAAGGAGGCAAAAGACCTGTACCCATAAAACTATAAGATACTGACAAAAGATATCAAAGATGATGCAAAACAGATGGAGGGATATACCATGTTCTTGGATTGGAAGAAACAATATTGTGAAAATGACTATACTACCTAAAGAATCTTCAGATTAAATACAATCCCTGTCAAATTATCAATGGCATTTTTCATAGAATTAGAGCCAAAAAATTTACAGTTTTAATGGAAACACAAAAGACCCCAAGTTGCCAAAGCAGTTTTAAGAAAGAAAAACGAAGCTGGAGAAATTAGGTTCCCTGACTTCAGAATATATCACTGAGTTGGCCAAAAATTTGTTACATAAGATTTTATGGAAAAACTTAAACAAACTTTTTGGCTAGTTCAATACAGATCTAGAGTAATCACGATGGTGTGGCACTGGCACAAAAACAGAAATATAGATCAATGGAACAGGCTAGAGAGTCCAGAGATGAACTCACACACCTGTGGTCAGCTAATCTGTGACAAACAAGGCAGGAATATACGATGGAGAAGAGGTGGTCTCTTCAGTAAGTGGTGCTGGGAAAACTGGACAGCTATGTGTAAA
This sequence comes from Bos mutus, assembly GCF_027580195.1. NCBI lineage: Eukaryota > Metazoa > Chordata > Mammalia > Artiodactyla > Bovidae > Bos > Bos mutus. The sequence continues at coordinate 158,355 of NW_027219749.1, forward strand.
AGAAGAAAATTAGAACACTCCTTAATACTGTATACAAAAATAAACTCAAAGTGAATTGAAAACCTAAATGTAAGACCAGATACTATAAGACTCTTAGAGGAAAACACAGGGAAAACATTCTACATAAATAACTACTAAATGTTTGATTGATCTTTTCATTTCAGAGAAGTGTGGCATATTTTTAAAAATCTTTTCTGTTTGTTTGTTGTTTCACAAATCTGAGAGATTGATTGTTCATGTTGGTTTGAATTGGTATGTTTGTCATTTAGTGTCACCCTCCCATGGAAGCTCTGAAATCTGTAATATACAGATGAGCCTTGACTGTGAGCAGGCAGATTTGGAGGTATGACCATTTCTAGTCAGTAATTCTGGTTTCTGAAGGATATTACCACTGAGTCTTTAAACACCCACCCTGCTTTTCAGCAACATGTGGATTTTGTTTTCTTAAATTAGGTTGATTGCTTCACCTTCTCCTGCCTGAAAAGCAGTGCACCTCTGATTTCATTTAAATTTGTGAGTCTTTGCTTCAGCTTCAACATCAGTCCTTCCAGAGAATATTCAGGGTTGATTTCCTTTAAGATTGACCAGTTTGATCCCTTGTTTCCAAGGGACTCTCAATAGTGTTCTCCAGTACCACAGTTCAAAAGCATCAATTCTTCAGCGCTCTCTTATTGTCCAGCTTTCACATCTGTACATGACTACTGGAAAGACCATAGGTTTGATTATATGGACCTTTGTCAGCAAAGTGATATCTTTGCTTTTTAACACACTGTCTAGTTTTGTCATAGCTTTCCTGCCAAGAAGCAATCATCTTCTAACTTCAAGGCTATAGTCACCATCTGCACTGACTTAAGAGTCCAAGAAGAGGAAATCTATCACTGTTTCTAAATTTTCCCCTTCTATTTGCCATGAAATGGTGGGACTAGATGCCATGATCTTAGTTTTCTTAATGTTGAGTTTTAAGCCAGCTTTTTCACTCTCCTCCTTCACCCTCATCAAGAGGTATCACTAACTCAATGAAGTCAGTTTTTAAGTGAACCAAAAACCCTAGTTATTAATTTGTAAATGATGCCTAACTGGATATGTGAACCCAAACTCACAGAGTTAAACTGAGAATTAGTAGGAGGAAACCACTGTTTTCCTCTTTATGAGGAAAGGAAAAGATGGCATAAAAACATTTAAGGTCCTCTAGTTCTGTTTCTTCTTCCTCTGCAGAGATGGACACTCAGGAGGAAGACATTCCTATGGATGCTGCCTGTCTCATTTTGTTATTTTTCTAAATATGCCTAAAGTACATTTTTCATGTACTGAAAACTTTCCAACTTACTGTAAACTGATAAAAGTTCATCAGAAATTAGTGCTATTGGGGAGCTAAAAAGCAAAGGCAGCTCCAAAAATATAACATGAGTAGTGCCTGAAGATGAAGCACTGTATCATTCAGAGGTTAAAAGGTCATAGTAGATAAATCTCTGGAAGTGAATCATTGATGTGTTGCTTCCATTAAAAAGCAAAAATGAAACACCTTAGATACTGGGATTTGGAATTAAGAGTAGAGTATGGGGGCTTCCACAGTTGCTGAGTGATGAAGAGTCTGCGTGCAATGGAGGAGAAGTGGGATTGATCCCTGAGTTGGGAAGATTCCCTGGAGGAGGAAATGATAACTGACTCCAATATTCTTGCATGGGAAATCCCATGGACAGAGGAACCTGGCAGGCTACAGTCCATAAGGCCCACGACTTAGCAACTAAACAATAACAAAAATGTCCTGTCAAAACTGGGAAGAAATAGTACAGGTAAATGTCTGACATTGATAGTGTCTCTGTTAGGACACAAGCGTGTCTCATCACACAGGAAACAAAGATACAGAAACCTGGGCATCAGCAGCCTGTGCATAAGGAACCACGTGGTTCAGTCCTTGCTGTGGAGACAGGTCACATGTCCATTTCCCGGGGCCTTGTGTTAGGTGAACTTCCTTTACTGCTGGCCCTGCTCTGGTAAAAGCTCTTTCCCATCTGTTGATTGCATTTCAGTGTCTCCTTCTGAGCCACACCAGATTTTCTTCTTGAAAAGTAAGAAAGTTCCACAAAATGTGGAAACCACCTGACCTCTGTGTTCCCCTCCTGTGAGGGGTGACAGCACCTACTACACAGAGTGCACACAGCGATGATGGAGACAGGATGCCTTAAAGTCCAGTTTATTATTCTTCAGTTTTGCTATATTCTATTATTTTCCCAAGCTCAAAAACAATCTGAAGTATTCTATATTGAGATGTATAGTTTTGAATAGTAGTTATTTGTTCTATTTTCCTTAAATTATAACTTTTTCAGTGCTTTCCTTTATTTAAAGTGTGATATGATATCTTGGAGCCAGTTAATTGTTATAAGAATATATCCTTTTTACAATTACACTTAATAAGAAAACAGTGTTATATATAAATTAATTATCCATATGAATTTAGTTTCTATGGTATATTTATTTTTTTAATATAAATTTATTTATTTTAATTGGAGGTTAATTACTTTCTAATCTACAGAAACAGATAAGTCACACAATTACAGTCACTTATGCCTTCATTCATGTTGTTGCTGTTTGTCGCGTCTGACTCTTCTGCAACCTCATGAAGCCTGCCATGCTCCTCTGTCCATAGGATTTCTCAGTCAAGTATACTGGAGTGGGTTGCGATTTCCTTAGCCAGGGAATCTCACCCAGGATCGAACCCAAGTCTCCTGTTTGGCAGGCGGATTCTTTACCACTGAGTCACCAGGGAAGCCCACCTTCATCTAGCCAACAAATATCTACTGAGAGCTTGTTAGGCAATGTTGCAGGTTCTGGGGCTGTCACAGTCATCAAGAGACAAAATGTCTGTCCTTCTGGAGCTTAAATTCTCCTGAAGAAGTTGAAAAGCAGGCCAATGCATATGTAATGAAATCTCAGTGCTGATACATGCAAAGTAGAAAAGTGAAGCAGAACTTGAGGAGGGGCTAGCCGATAGCATTATTAATAATGGGCAATATATATTGATCTGTTACAAATTCTGCATGTACTGACTCATTTAATATTCTTAACAATGTTAGGAGGCGCACACCTTTATAATTATGGTATCATAGTCTTAGAGTTTAGGAAGCTAAGATAGAAGGTTCAGGAACTTGCCCAGTTGGTACAGCCAGGCAAGACTTAATCCCCAGGCTGCCTGGCTTCAAGTCTCGAATTTATTTTTGTTTGGCTGCAAAAAAAAAAAAAAAAAAAAAAAGTCAACAAAAGAACCTAAAATGCCGTACTTTGGTGCAATCTCCAAAATGACAGAATGATCTCAGTTCATTTCTAAGGGAAACCATTCAGTATCACAGTAATCCAGGTCTATGCACCACCCTAATCGTAGAAAGTGAAGAGGAACTAAAGAACCTGTTGATAAAAGTGAAAGAGGGGTGTGAAAAAGCTGGCTTAAAACTCAACATTCAAGAAGCTGAGATCATGGCATCCTATCTCATCACTTCATTGCAATAGATGGGGAAATAGTGGAAACAATGACAGACTTTATTTCCAAAATCATTGCAGATGGTGACTGCAGCCATGAAATTAAAAGATGCTTGCTCCTGGGAAGAGGAGCTATAACAAACCTAGACAGAATATTAAAAAGCTGAGACATGACTTTGCCTACAAAGTCCATGTAGTCAAACTTATGGTTTTCCCAGTAGTCATGTACCAATGTGAGAGTTGGACCACAAAGAAGGCTGAACGCTGAAGGACTGATGCTTTAGAACTGTGGTTCTGGAGAAGATTGTTGAGAGTCCTTTGGACAGCAAGGAGATCAAACCAGTCAATCCTAAAGGAAATCAACCCACATTTTCCTTGGAAGGACTGATGATGAAGCTGAAGCTCCAGTACTTTGGCCACCTGGTGTGAAGAGATGACTCATTAGAAAAGACCCTGATGCTGGGAAAGATGGAAGGCAGGTGGAGAAGGGTATGAAAGAGGACAAGATGGTTGGATGGCATCATCAACTTAATGGACATGAGTTTGAGCAAACTCCAAGCAATAGTGAATGACTAGGAACACTGGTTTGCTGCTGTCCATGGGGTTGCAAAGTGTTGGGCATGACTCAGCAACTGGACGACAATAACCTGTATCCATATACTGGGGGAAATAAGATGTTGTGTTTTCTTTTTCATGTGTTTTCATTCACAAACAATGCATTTAAGACACTGAAGAAAATGCACTTGACTGGTCCACTATTTGTAGGATTAAACTTGGGAAAGAACCATCATCAGAATGGGCTCCAGGATTACTAATGTATAAGTGGCAGTTTGCTATTGCTGGAACTTGCATATATTAAACTTTAGAAAATAGTAAAGGGCCAATAAGCTTATATCTTCAGAGAACCAGATTTTCTGTAAAATTTTTGAAAACTTTTCTCTAGTGTATGAATTCTTATGCAAAATGTACTTTAGGAAGCTTGACTCAACCATAAAGATCCTTTTAAGTTTTCTGTTTCAATCATATTGGGAGAAATAGCTTCACTTTTTGAGAAACTTCCTTAACTAACCCCTGGGGTGGGTGGTTTGGTGGATGTCCTGTGGTGGGAAAGGGGGACACTGAGATCTTTTTGTCCTGAGTTGACTCCACAATCTTTCTCAGTGAACACTCATTGGAAGGAGCTCTCCCCATCACCTGGCTGTACATGTAAGATACGTAAGAAGTCCTGAGGATGTCAAAGCTCTAATGTCTAAAAGGCATGTCTACTTCAGTAGCAGTTTGCTTAGAAAAATGTCATTCTTTCTGTATCCACAGGTACAACTCAAAGAATCTGTCGAAGGTCTTCCTGCTAAAATGAATACTGAATTAGCAGAATCTGGATTGAACTTGAGTGCTGGTCAGAAACAACTGGTGTGCCTTGCCAGGGCTCTTCTCAGGAAGAATCAGATATTGATTCTTGACAAAGCCACATCATACGTGGATCCAAGGTGTGGAGCTGAGCCCCAGGAAATCTTAAACTGACTTGTAAATGTGGTAAATGGAAAACATTTAGTGAATCTTAGAAATGTTTCTAAGTGCTCGCTTGGCCTCATGGATATCTGTTGATAATATTAATTCCAGAAAATAAACATAAAAACCAAGACATGTTATATGGTGTTAATATTGTTATGAAGGCACCTAAGAAAGCTGAATTCCTAAATCCAGCTCCTGATAGTTTCAAGCAATTTTGAGGGAAGACTAATTTTCCATCATTTTATGAAAAATAGTAAATTTCTAAGTAGACTTTTTATACTTAGTTTTTTAGGAACAAGACTATATGTTAAAGTATTGATTTAAAAAAACATTGTAAAAATATCATAGGATGTTTTTAAGTCTTAAGTCTGCTTTTCCTGTCTTTACTGAATTAAATCAACTTCTTTGTTTCTAGAACTGATGAGTTCATACAAAAAAGAATTCGTGAGAGATTTGCCCAGTGCACTGTGCTGACCATTGCACACAGGTTGAGCAACATTATTGACTGTGAATGGATAATGGTAAGACCCTCTCCATTTTAGTTGTTTCCATTTATGTTCAATTTTCAGTGTATCCTTCTGTGTAAAATTTGATAGAAACCTCCATTAATTTTTCTCTTAGTTTCTTCTCTCATTCCTGAAAATTACTCAAGTACTTAACTATACTTTTAGAATGCACTATTAAGTAATATATCCAATAATCTTATATTTTCATATTAAAAGTTTATTTGAATTGTCATTTTTTTATGATGGCCAACCATTAAAATATTCCAAACCCAAGTTATAGCTCCATATTTTAGTGGGGTAGAACTCAGTCATTTTCACTGTGTCAGTTGTTTCAGCATTTTTTGATTCCCTTATAAAAAAAATTAGCCTCTAGTTTAGACTGCCAGGAGGTTTATGACTAAAGTTGTAGATTTTCTCAGGAGTCCATGAGAAGAAAAGGCCTAGTGAGAAAAACAGCATTTATTACATAGGGATTAGAGGGCTAGAAAAGTGAAACACTGGGGTAATGATTTTAGAAAGCAGCTACCATATCCTAGGACAGATCTCCAGACCTGAGAACTCAGAAAAGAGGCCCTAAGGAATTGATACTCAGACCTCCAAGAAGTCACTGCCTGGTTGCTGGTCATATTTGTGAGGGGGCAAGATGGGACTGGTTCTCCAGGTGCTAATAGCTGGGGGCTGAGTCAGGTCCCAGTGCTGAGGTGACGCTATCAAGTAGAACATTAGCGGTGTTTCCCACCTTCAGTCTCCCTCTAGTGCCCCCTACTGGCAACCTAACAAAGGCCACCTGGCAAAATAGTCTGAACTGCTGCAGTGACTTGCAGAGACCCAGCTTCTGCATCACAGATGAGAGTTTGGAAAGAAAGGCAAATTAGGGATGAGAGGCTAATTAAACAACCAGCGTTTGTGTAATTGTATTGTATTGTGTAATTGTATAATTACACAATAGCTCTGTTCTGCACACATGGCAAGCTCCAGGCTTTGGTCTCTGGATATCTGTCTAGTATATTCCTTCCAGGTTTGGTTGGCTCCTTCTTCCTTAGTAATTTAATATTTCCTTCCTTAGCTTCATTTCCTTCCTCCATCTATTCCTTTTCTCTCTCTTTTTCATTTTCTCTCTTTCTTTGTCCTTTTCCTCTATTGCTTGCTCAGTTTCAATACATGTTAGGATGTGCCTTTATAAAACAAGAAAAGCATTCTTCAAAGGATAAACTTTGGCAGCAAATAATCTCAAGGAATGCAAGATACTTTGAGGTATTTTGATGGTCCATACTGTCATGTGAGTGTATGTTCCTTGGTTCTTTGTCTCATCACAACAAAGATTTGGAGCAACGGACATTAAAGCCCTTGGCGCATCACAGCTCTCGGGTCTTGGACAAACCGTGTTACAGCTCTTAGGCAAATCAGTGTTACAGCTCCATTTTATTTAGAAGATAGCAGGAGAATCCAAGACTCGAAGAGAAGACAGTGGAGGAGTGCGTAGGGAGGGAGAGAGAGACAGCGCACACACGAGAGAGCGAGAGCGTGTGCGTAGGGAGGGAGAGAGAGAGAGAGTGCCTGCGAGTGCGCACGCGCGCGCAAAAGAGAGCTAGAGCGTGTGTGCACGTGGGAGAGAGAGTACGTGAGAAAGTGCTTTGGCTCTTCCTTTTATATGTTTTTTCCTCCACTTGGGCCTGCCCTATGCAAATTGGGTTTAACCAGGAGTGTTGTTTGTTCTGTTTGTTCTGTCTGAAGTCTTCACTCTGGTCCTCGGACCTTCCTTGTCTTTTAGCCACCGCCATTTTGGACTCCTTTTCCCTATTCTACCTACCTAACAATACAAAACAGGCAATAATCACTAATGAGTGGCCAGTAATACCCACAGTTCTTTATGTCTCATGATAATAGAACTGTCTTTTTTGACTTGGACAGTTCCTGGAATATCACTTCCCACCCTACCTCACATGCATTGTCAGATGGGACATCAGTGGGGACACTGAGTAGATACAAGGTTGTCAGAACTGAGGCAGTGCCTGTAGCCTCACTCCCTGAGCTGGATGTGCCCAGGAGTGAGGTCTGGGGAGACAGACGACAGGAGTGGGGCATCCCCAACCAAAGGGATGCCCTAGGCGCCAAACCATGCATCTGGTTACCTGGACTAGACATCACAGTAGGAAGTGGGCTCTACCTGCAGACTTTCATGAGGCATGGGGTGACATTCAAGACTACCCAACAGTGACTCTTAATTTCCAGAAATGTTTTGTGTCAGGCATCCTTAATTGTTCATTTTGTGTTCTTGATGCTAATTGGAAAAGTAACCTTTTATTGCTAGATTTTACCTGTCACTTTGTTCTTACCTCTCAACATTGCATTTCAAAGATTGTCCCCTAAAGCATCATTCTTCCATTATAAATAAATGATGCTGTGAAATTTACCTATTTCAAGCCCTTTTCCAGGCTTTAGACAGAGTAGCAGAAACATGGCTTGATCTCCAGCTCAATTAAGGGTCTGTTCAATTAAATTCTTTGCTCCTAAATGTACCCTAAAGATTTATTTTTGGGTTTTGGTATTATAGCATTAATGGTAGCAGATTCTTTTTATTTTCTAATTCTTAGAAATACTGTCACCTTGGAGTGTGTGGTTGGTTAGGGAAACTGAGGAAGGACAGAATTTGGACATGTCATCTGGTCTCTAGTCTTTCCCATTCTATTGTTTTCCTCTATTTCTTGGCATTGATCACTGAGGAAGGCTTTCTTATCTCTCCTTGCTTTTCTTTGGGACTCTGCATTTAGATGAGTATATCTTTACTTTTCTCCTTTAGCTTCTCTTCATTTATCAGCTATTTAAATAACCTCAGATATGCAGATGACACCACCCTTGTTTCAGAAAGCGAAGAGGAACTGAAGAACTAACTTCTTCATGAATGTGAAAGAAAAGAGTGAAAAAGCTGACTTAAAACTCAGCATTCAAAAAACTAAGATCAGTCCCATCACTTCGTGGCAATAGATGGGGATACAATGGAAACAGTGACAGACTTTATTTTCTTGGACTCCAAAATCACTGCCGATAGTGACTGCAGCCATGAAATGAAAAGACACTTGCTCCTTGAAAGAAAAACTATGACCAACCTAGACAGCATATTAAAAAGCAGAGACGTTACTTTGCTGACAAAGGTCTGTCTAGTTAAAAGCTATGGTTTTTCCAGTAGTCATGTATGGATGTGAAAGTTGGACCATAAAGAAAGCTGAGTGTCAAAGAATTGATGCTTTTAAACTGTGGTGTTGGAGAAGACTTTTGAGAGTCCCTTGGACTGCAAGGAGATCAAACCAGTCCATCCTAAAGGAAATCAGTCCTGAATGTTCATTGGAAGGACTGATGCTGAAGCTGAAACTCCAATACTGTGGCCACCTGATGTGAAGACCTGAAAAGGCCCTGATGCTGGGAAAGGTTGAAGGCAGGAGGAGAAGGGGACGACAGAGGATGAGATGATTGGATGGCATCACTGACTCGATGGACATGAGTTTGAGCGAGCTCTGGGAGTTGGTGATGAACAGGGAGGCCTGGAATGCTGCAGTCCGTGGGGTTGAAAAGAGTCAGACATGACTGAGTGACTGAACTAAGCTGAACTGTCACCTGGTCAGTCCTAAAGTGTTATCACTCAGCACCTGATCTGCAGATGTGAACATATGTATCCTCTGAACAAAGCAGCTTTGTTGCTATTATCAAAATATGTTCATTTATTTAATGCTTTACTTACCGATTTGTTGTTTAGTCACTCAGTCATTTCCACCTCTTTGTGACCCCATGGACTGCAGCACACCAGGCTTCCATGTCCTTCACTATCTCCTAGAGCTTGCTCAAACTCATGTCCACTGAGTCAGTGATGCCATCCAACCAGCTCATCCTCTGTTGTCCCCTTCTCCTCCTGCTTTCTATCTTTCCCAGAATCAGGGTCTTTTCTAATGAGTTAGCTTTTCACATCAGGTGGCCAAAGTATTGGACTTCAGCTTCAGCATCAGTCTGTTCAATGAATATTCAGGGTTCCTTTAGGATTGACTTGTTTGGTCTTCTTGCAGCCCAGGAACTCTCAAGAGTCTTCTCCAGCACCACAGTTCAAAAGTATCAATTCTTCAGTGCTCAGCCTTCTTTATGGTCCAACTCTCACATCTATACATGACTTCTGGAAAAATCATAGCTTTGACTAGATGGACCTTTGTCAGCAAAGCAATGTCTCTGCTTTTTAATACACTGTCTAGGTTTGTCATAGTTTTTCTTCCAAAGAGCAAGTGTCTTTTACTTACCAATATCTCCTGGTAAATTTCCATAATCTCAAATTTTTCTCTCTTGATCAATGCCTATGAACAAATTAAAGAACTTTTATGAAACAATGTCTGGCCAGTCCCTCCCCAACTTTCTAGTTTTGTCCCACTCTGCTCACCCTCCTTCCTTTACAGCTAAAATCACACTGATGGTCTTTCAGTTCTACAAATTCAGTATTCGCTATCTTACAGTGTGCCCTCTCTAGACTTTTGGATTAGTCTAAGATGACTGTGGTGGCAATGGTGAGATGGTGGGGCTTGGGGTAGATAAGGAAGTGAAGCCAAGTGGACTGCATGATGGATTGAACATGGGATCTGAGGAGAGAGAAAGAAATTGATGTTGGTTTCTGGGTACAGAGACTGAGCATCTGGGTGAGTAGGGAAGACAGAGGGAGAAGGGAGATGCTAGGGTTCTCTTTGGAGCCTGTCACCTTTGTGATGAATGACCTTATTTCTAGGAAAGGACCTTACCCTTCACTGTGGAGCTTCCCTTCTCACTCCTGTGTTGGGAGACCTTCAGTGTAGGACTCCCTGGTTGCGTTCATCATTGATGTCACAGGGAGGTCCCACCAGGAGATGTAAACTTGGCTACTTGTTTATATTTTGTTCTGAACTGCTTGTGGTTGCTGACTCCTCTGGTAGGAATGGCAGGATTAGACCTCAGGGGACCTCTGCACCCACCAGTTACAGAGTTGGGGATTGTCCTCTGTGCTCCATTTACCCCAGGTATAAAGCTTGTATATTTTTCTAGAGCTTCTGATTACCAGTTGGCTTTCAATTCAGCAAAAACATCACCAGTAATGTTCTTTCTCAAAACTTTAATTTTTGAGGCAATCTTATTTTTATTGCTTGCTTTAGAAATATAGACATACCTTGTTTTATTGTGTTTCCCAGATACTTTTTTTTTTTTTTTTTTTTTACAAATTGAGAGTTTGTCAAAAACCTACATTAAGCATGTCTGTGGGTGGCATTTTTCCAACAGCATTTGCTCATTTTGTGTCTCTATGTCACCTTTTGGTAATTTCTTACAATATATCAAACATTTTCACTATCATTGAAGTTGCTCTGGTGATCTGTAACATCAATGATCTTTGATATTGCTACTATGACTTACTGAAGTCTCTGATGATAGTTAATATTTTTTAGAAATACTTTATTTTTAAGTTATGTACATTGTTTTTTTCATTGTTCTTTATTGTGCAATAATGCTATTGCACACATGCTTGGGTACACAATAATGTAAACAAAGCTTCTATGTGCCCTGGGAAACCAGAAAATTCATGTGACTCACTTTACTGTGATGTTCATTATATTCTGGAATTCTGAAACTGAACCCACAATAGCTCTGAGGGATGACTGTACCTGTTTCCTTTCTGGAAAGCAAGTGATTGTCTGTTCTGAAAGCTTTAAGGACATAAAGACAAGTCAATCTACTACAAAGTCTAATGTTCCAGAGGGCAGGTGGCCAGCCTGGAGGAGCGGCTGTGGAAGTGACAGATGTTTGATTTTCTTGAATCAAGACATTTCCCAACGCTGTGTATCTTATAAATAGCCCTCAAAGCTCAGAGTCTGAGAGCTAAAAGCACTAACTAATGATAACAACCCCAAAGGCCCTGGGCAGAATATAAAACGCTACAGAGTGTTCAGTTCCAGTAATCATAGTCATGATTAAAGCTTTCATTTTTCTGAAAATGAAAGAATTTTCATTTTCTTCCTTTCCTATAACCATATAATAATGAAAGGCTTGGCTGGGCCCTTGTCTCCCAGTGAAACATGGGAATCAAACCATGTAAATACCACCAATCCTACCGCCCAAATTCTCCCTGTCCTGCCCCTTTTTGAGATATTGCCTGAGTTATGTTACTGGGGGATATTGTATGCTAATGGGTTTCTTTCTGCTGTTAACAGGTTTTGGATTCAGGGACACGAAAAGAACATAATCAGCCAAATAATTTGCTGCAAGATAAAAACAGCCTATTTTACAAGATGGTGCAACAACTGGGTGAGGCGAAGGCTGCTGTCCTCAGTAAAATGGCAAAATAGGTGAGGCTGTTGCGGGAAGCTGTAATTAAAATTCGCCTCCAGGATTCACTATTCTCAGGATCTCCACCAAGGGTCTGGGAACAAGCACTCTGTGTTCTTTTCAATAGAAGCCTCCAGAGAGGAAGCTTAATGACTGGGTCTTTGACAACACATGGCAGGTGGAAGGCAGGTCTGCTGGGAATCTGCAGCAGTGCTGGGGGTGGGGTCGGGATGTGTGAACCCTTCTGTGTGCGTGCACCTGTGCCTGAGAGAGAGATTTTGGATTTGACTTTCCACATGTTTGGACTCTAGGTTCAGATTCTCATGGAACATAAGAAGATTTGTTTTTTTCAGACCCTTTACATTCATTCTGATTGGTACTCAACATATTTGTGATACAAGTTCCATCAAATAATATCCAGGAAATTTGAGAGTTTAGGGGAAAAAAATGGAATATTTCGATTCTAGGAAGATCTTCCAGAGAAAGGTGTAGGTCTCTTCTGTTTCCTAGTCTGTAAAGAAAATTCTTACCTGAAATTATCACTTTCTACCTAATTCTTTGTTGTTTAGAGTTAGGTCCATTTACGCCCCCCTCCACATTTCCTCTACCTTCTGGACGATGAAATTGTCATCAGGACAAATCAAGAACTCACAATAGCTTCACACTGTAGTCTGAATGGTGCCTGAAGGTTTACAGAGCACTTTCTCATAGATGAGGTGTGTGAGGCACTAAGCACTGTGTGTGGTGTGAGGAAGGGGCTCAGTGAGTAACATTCAGGTCACGTGGTATCTTCCTAACAGAGGTGTAGTGGTAACCAAGGTCTGGCTTAAGAGACTTAGCCACTGTCATGCAGCCATCTGCAAGTCTTTCTGGGACCAGGTGGGAGTGGGATTGGGGTTGATGGGAAGATGGAGGGAAGGAAGGTCTGGTGTTCTTGTCCCTTAACATGTGTGACTCAGGGTGGGATGTGGCTTCCTCATTGAAAATTTATCTCTGGGTGTTAAATTATAGATGTATATTCCATTCTTCATACTTTTCTGTCTTCCCAAGATTTTCACTTTTAAACAGAATAAGATTATTTGTATAATATTTAAAATGCCTTAAAGAAAACATGTTCCAGTATCTTAAGTACTTGTATATGAAAGATTTATCTAAAATGTGGCCTGAGTTCATCACTGTCTCCTCTCAATCCTCTGTAGAAATGAGGAAATGCAGAGCAGGACCTTCTGATGCTCATCAGGTAGGAGACTTCCTGGGTCCCAGAGCTGGCTGAAGAGTTGACAGAACTGGAGTTCATGCTTAGGTTTAGGGAAAAGGAAGTCTGTGTTTTGAACTTTTCATGAGTACTTACATTGTGTGCAAATGTTGAGAAGATGAACAAGGAACTCTATATTTTTTTATGCCTGAAATTCACAGAGTACTTTTATCCACTAGAGTGTCTCCCAGTCAGGCCATCCCTCCTGACACCTCGAGAGCCAGGAATCTCCCAAACCCTTTTGGTCTTTTGACCTTAGGCATTTCACATCAAAAAGTGGTGTTCCCACCTGTATGTCAAAGTCTTCATTTTAAAACTATATCATCATAACATTGAGTAATGAGAAAAGGAACACAGAATTTTAGATTGGTCCAGATAATAAGATAATAGGATTCAACCCTCTCTTTGTACAGGTGAGGAAACTAAGGTGCTTTAGAAGGAAGGTGGTCCTATATACATAACTGGTGTTAAGCTAGTTTGCAGCAGACACAGAATTAGAAATTTGGTCTTTTAGTAAATATTTTAAATCAAGTGTAACATACATAATGAAGCAGACATAGGTCATAGAATTAGATATCTTGTGATTTCAGGTCTAGTAATCCTGCACCTACTCTAACAATATTAATGGTAAGTTACATTTGTGTAGTTCTTTATAATTTATATAGTTCTCACATGTATGATTTCATTTACTCTCCTGATGGTCCATTTTTATTCCATGTCATGAATGAGGAGAGTGTGTCCTGAGTGCACCCAAGGTCACAGAGCTGGTCCAGGGAGCACAGAGGGGGAATTGCTGAGGGAGGCTGAGTGCTGTCCTCTGTACTACCTTCTGTGTCGAGCCTGAGAACACTGCTCCTGTCACCTGGTAGCCAAGGTAGGGCCAGTCACTGAAGTTCATGGTGACAGAACCTCTCTCTTGGATTTCATTCCTGCCACTGGCTCAGGTCCCTCTACAGAAAAAAATACATTTCTGAATTCTCATGCCATCTTGACATTATTTCTGCATACTCTGCATCCTCTTAGGAGGAGAAGCTGTCAGATTATCAGTTTTTTTAATGTGCAAGCATCAGATATCAATGCCTTGTTCAGAGCTATAACACGGGGCGCATTAGCCTAAGTCATGAGGTTTCACTCTATTAGAACAGAATTCATTCATCTGAAAAGAAAACCCAACATCTGGAAGAAGGTGCTTCCACATCATATTTTGAATGTGATTGAACTTGTAGCTCAGGAGAGCTGATCACTGTCTGATTGACTTTTTTGGATGATCCATGAAATAGTAGAGAAAGTACCTTTTAGATACAAAAAGCTAAAGGGGGCTGGAGTTCGCTAGGGCTGCCATACAAAAACCAAAGAGTAGGTGACTTATAAAACAGAAACTTATATCCTCACAGCCCTGGGGGTTGGAAGTCTGAGGTAAAGGTGTCAGTGGGGTTGGTTTCCTCTGGGGTCTCGCTCCTTGCCTTGTAGACACCATCTTCCCTCTGTGTCTTACATGCTCTTCCCTGTGTGAACCTGTGTCCTGGTCTCTTCTTATGAAAACTCCAGTCTGTTAGATTAGAACCCACCTGTATGATTTCATTTTAACTTTATTTAATTTACTAATTTATTGCCTCTTTAAAGATGTCATCTCCAAATACAGTCACATTCTGAGGTACTGTGGAGTTTAGGATTTCAACATGTAAAATTGGAGGTGAGAGGGTAACAGGCAAGAAGGCCAGGGGTCTCCAAAAGGAGGAAGTAGTCTGCAAGTTTCAGACATTTTTTAATTTCTCTCTTAAGCTGCATGAGGAAACAAACTACTAGTGTTACATTTTTTCCCTTCTCTGTACAAACTTATATCCGTTGAAAAACAAATGCAAAAAGGCAAAATCATTGTCTGAGGAGGACTTACAAATAGCTGAGAAAAGAAGAGAAGCTAACGGCAAAGGAGAAAAGGAAATATATACCCATTTGAATGCAGAGATCCAAAGAATAGCAAGGAGACCTAAGAAAGCCTTCCTCAGCGATCAGTGCAAAGAAATAGAGGAAAGCAGTAGAATGGGAAAGAATAGAGATCTCTTCAAGAAAACTAGAGCTATCAAGGGAACATTTCATGCAAAAATGGGTACAATAAAAGACAGAAATAGTATGGATCTAGCAGAAGCAGAAGATATTAAGAAGAGGTGGCAAGAATACACAGAAGACTATACAAAAAAGATCTTCATGACCCAGATAATCATGATGGTGTGATCACTCACCTAGAGCCAGACCTTCTGGAATGTGAAGTCGAGTGGGCCTTAGGAAGCATCACTATGAACAAAGCTAGTGGAGGTGATGGATTTCCAGTGGAGCTATTTCAAATCCTGAAAGATGATGCTGTGAAAGTGCTGCACTCAATATACCAGCAAATTTGGAAAACTCAACAGTGGCCACAGGACAGGAAAATGTCAGTTTTCATTCTAATCCCAAAGAAAGGCAATGACAAAGAATGTTCAAACTACTGCACAGTTGCACTCATCTCACACACTAGCAAAGTAATGCTCAAAATTCTCCAAGCCAGGTTTCAACAGTATGCGAACTCTGAACTTCCAAATGTTCAAACTGGATTTACAGAAGGCAGAGGAACCAGAGATCAAATTGCCAACATCCATTGGATCATCAAAAAAGCGAGAGAGTTCCAGAAAAACGTCTGCTTTATTGACTATGCCAAAACCTTTGACTCTGTGGATCACAACAAACTGTGGAAAATTCTTCAAGTGATGGGAATACCAGACCACCTTATCTTTCTCCTGGGAAATCTGTATGTAGGTCAGAAAGCAACAGTTAAATCTTAACATGGAACAACAGAGTGGTTTCAAATCTGGAAAGAAGTACATCAAGGCTGTATATTGTCACCCTGCTTATTTAACTTATATGCAGAGTATATCATGAGAAATGTTGGGCTAGAAGAAGCACAAGCTGAAATCAAGATTGCCGGGAGAAATTTCAATAACCTCAGATATGCAGATGACACCACCCTTATGGCAGAGAGCAAAGAACTAAAGAGCTTCTTGATGAAAGAGGAGTGAAAAAGTTGGCTTAAAACTCAACGCTCAAAAAACGAGAATCATAGCATCTTGTCCCATCACCTCATGGCAAATAGATGGGGAAACAATGGAAACAGTGACAGACTTTATTTTATTGGGCTCCAAAATCACTGCAGATGGTGACTGCAGCCATGAAATTAAAAGACGCTTGCTCCTTGGAAGAAAAGTTATGACCCACATGCTGCTAAGTCACTTCAGTCGTGTCTGACTCTGTGAGACCCCATAGACAGCAGCCCACCAGGCTCCCCCGTCTCTGGGATTCTCCAGGCAAGAACACTGGAGTGGGTTGCCATTTCCTTCTCCAATGCATGAAACTGAAAAGTGAAAGTGAAGTCTCTCAGTCGTGTCTGACTCTGTGCGACCCCACGGACTGTCGCCTACCAGGCTCCTCCGTCCATGGGATTTTCCAGGCAAGAGTACTGGAGTGGGGTGCCATTGGCATATTAAAAAGCAGAGTTGACATTACTTTGTCAACAAAGGTCCGTCTAGTCAAAGCTATGGTTTTTCCAGCAGTAATGTATGGATATGAGATCAGATGAGATCAGATCAGTCGCTCAGTCGTGTCCGACTCTTTGCGACCCCATGAATCACAGCACGCCAGGCCTCCCTGTCCATCAACAACTCCTGGAGTTCACTCAGACTCACGTCCATCGAGTCAGTGATGCCATCCAGCCATCTCATCCTCTGTCGTCCCCTTCTCCTCCTGCCCCCAATCCCTCCCAGCATCAGAGTCTTTTCTAATGAGTCAACTCTTCGCATGAGGTGGCCAAAGTACAGGAGTTTCAGCTTTAGCATCATTCCTTCCGAAGAAATCCCAGGGCTGATCTCCTTCAGAATGGATATGAGAGTTGGACTATAAAGAAAGCTGAGCACTGAAGAATTGATGCTTTTGAACTGTGGTATTGTAGAAGACTCTTGAGAGTCCCTTGGAGAGCTAGGAAATCCAACCAGTCCATTCTAAAGGAAATCAGTTCTGAATATTCATTGGAAGTACTGATGCTGAAGCTGAAACTCCAATACTTTGGCCACCTGATGCGAAGAACTGACTCATTTGAAAAGGCCCTGATGCTGGGAATGATTGAAGATGGGAGAAGAAGGGGATGACAGAGGATGAGATGATTGGATGACATCACCAACTCAATGGACATGAGTTTGAGTAAGCTCTGGGAGTTGGTGACAAGGAAATCTGGTGTGCTGCAGTCCATGGGGTCACAAAGAGTAGGACAGGAGGACAGGACTGAGGGACTGAACTGAACTGATGCAAATTTAAAAAGAGGTTTCTTTTAAAATTCTGTTTGCCATGAAGATACCTCGTTCCACCTGAAGTTAACTTTTCTCAAACTTTGAGCTAACCAATGTGTTTTTCCTATTGAAATGTTTATCTTAAGCTATGTTGAGGAACTATGCATTTACCCTAGACTCTGTCTTCAAGTGGGCTCCCCCTAAGACTCAGAACAGACTTGACAAACCAGTGTGGTTTACTCATGCAAATGTTCTCTTAAGCTATGTCAGTGAGACTATATTTGCTTGGAAACCTGAGTTTCCTCAAGATTCATGTCAATCATCTTATGGCCAGGGACAATTCACTTTGTGCCAATGTTATCTCAAAATGCATGTTGTGTGTGAGGGGCCTGGTGCCAGTCTCTGAGTTTTGACACATTTCCTTTCTCTAATTAGCAGACTGCTAGCAGCTATATGGCTCTTCCCTGTAGCTCAGATGGTAAAGAATCTGCCTGCAATGCAGGAGACCCAGGTTAGATCCCTGGGTCAGAAAGATCCTCTGGAGAAGGGAATGGCAATCCACTCCAGTATTCTTGCCTGGAGAATCCCATGGACAGAGGAGCCTGGCGGGCCACAGTCCATGTGGTCACAAAACACCACTACTACTGGTAGCTATATACCATTCGCCTAAAGACTATCAGGGGACACTCTTTCTGCCCCCTTCTGATGTCTATCTCAGAAGCTTTCTCTATCTCTTTTATACTTTAATAAAACTTTATTACACAAAAGCTCTGAGTGATCAAGCCTCGTCACTGGCCCCAAATTGAATTCTTCTCCTCTGGAGGCCAAGAATCATGGCGTCTTTCGTGGTTCAGCAACAGCCTTTCAGAAGGGACATGATTCAGCTCCAAGAATAAATGTCTGCCATCCATTCTGTGGAGAAAGCAATGGCATCCCACTCCAGTACTCTTGCCTGGAAAATCCCATGGGAAGAGGAGCCTGGTAGGCTGCAGTCCATGAGGTTGCTAGGAGTTGGACACGACTGAGCAACTTCACTTTCACTTTTCTCTTTCATGCATTGGAAAAGGAAATGGCAACCCACTCCAGTATTCTTGCCTGGAGAATCCTAGGGATGGGGGAGCCTGGTGGGCTGCCGTCTATGGGGTCGCACAGAGTTGGACATGACTGAAGCGACTTAGCAGCATCCATTCTGTTCTGTGATGAAACAGATGTGGTTGAGGATTTTTAAAGTTTCTTTGTTCCCAGTGTGTAACAGAGGTGTCATTTTGTCTATATGAAATCACCTAATACAGCCCAGAAGTTATAAAATTCTCACATCCTAGCTCTAGGCACCTGGCCCAGTTGGATAGATGGAGCAGGCACTTAGCATCCATGTAGCCTTGTGTCCCCCAGGGCCTCTGAGCCTCAGGTCCTCACCTGTGTGTAGGGCAGGATTACAGCCCTGCTGGCTTCTTCACACTTATCACAGGGATCAGATGAGAGAGAAGATGCTTAAGGGCTTTGAGAATATAGAGGGGTTTATAGAGAATATAGAGAATAGTGGGATCATTTTATAAAAGGCTGTAAATAGAAACCTTGCCTCCCAATAATAAAACAAATATACCCATAGTTCTTCTAGGTCGCTTTTAAGACTCTAAATCAGGGGTGCCCAACTGCTGAAGATCCTTTGCCATATTCAGTTCAGGTATTTCAGACCATGAAGCAACGTCCTTTTCAGTTAAAAGTTGCTAAAAACAATATTTTCTTTATAAAAAATTGTATGGAGAAGAGTTATAGAGAAAGGAACCAGATGATTTTGGAAAGAATGTTAAGCAGTAGAAAGTGAATTTTCTTTTGTTCCTTTAACTCTTTTTAGTTTCACCAGAAGAGTACATACATATATAATCACAAAATATGTCTAGCTTAAGAAAATGGAGGGTTATGATATGCAATTAACCACCCTCCCCACTCCCACCAAAGGTTTTATTACTAAATGCTTCCATTACAATGGAAATAGCCTCAGATTTCAGCCAGTGCAGCCAGTGGCCCCAAGCATTCTTGGAGGGTTTATTTTTCTCCTTAAGTGACATTTAAATATATAGCATTTCATGTGCAGAGCAGGATATGTTAGCAACAAGAGAGTAAGAAAGTGCACTTACTATGAAGGTAGGTGTCCTAGTGCTTTTCTGTTTCGTGTGTGAAGTTCATTCTGTCTCATAATACCTTTGTTTACAGCACCCACAATGCACTTGCGGTCAGGTTCTATAAAAGAGACCTGTAATCATATGTCTAAGCAACTCAGTTTGTGACATGAGTTAGCCTCTGATAGACGATACATTTTTTGTTTTAAAGACTCAAATGAAATTTTTCACATTCTTCTTTGAGGAAAGAGTTTCACTTGAAGTTGTTTTTTGCCCAAACATGTTCAGAGAAGGTTTCACAAGCCCTGACATTATTTTATTTTGTTATGTGCATCTGTAAGGAACTGAGATACAATACAGCTACTAAAACCTGATGATTGTGGAACTTGACAGCACTTCCTTTCCTTTGTGTTCTGATTATACACTGAGAAACCAGTATCTCTTCCAGTTCAGCTAGAATCTGGTAGAATTCAAGAGCTCAAAGGTCTGGCAGAGATCTGTCCTATTGTTGGGTATCATCTTATATTTTAGAGAAGTCTCTTGGTTGAGTCATTGTTAAAGCATTTGCTTTTCTTTTCATTCTTGGAACCCACTATCCACAGGTCACATTTCTATAGGACTATAACTGCTTTGCCACACAAATTAAACACCAGGATATTTCATACATATATGCCAGTGTTTCAGTGCTTGTCAATCAGAGTTTATAAAATATAAAGATAATAACCCAATATTAATATCCAAATCTGTTATGCTCCTTTTATGTGTGAAAATAACAAACCCTGTTCAGATGTTAGATTTCCTATCCTCTTTGTTACCCTGTTTTTAATTTATTTCAGGGAATAAAATGATTTTGCATGTCAATTTACTGTAGTGATAAAGCATATCTGTGAATCAGAATGATCAGAAATCTAGTAGATCTACAGGTTATTTGGCATTACGTCCAGCCCCACTGAGGGTTTTAATGGGGCTACTTCCTCCATAGAATAAATACAGCCCTGGTTTTTTAAAACTGTGCCTCCAACAGTAATATGATTGCTGCACATGAAGAAGGAAACCTGGAAATGTGTTGCCTTAGGAGGAGGACTTTAAAACTTTTAAACATGTTGTTTTTGTCTTTTTTTCCCTCAGGGGTACTTCAAAAGGAGACAGCCAGATATCACTCACAGTGACCATGTGGTTATGAATGTTTCCAGTGGACAGCCCTCAGCCTTCACAATTTTTGAGTCAACACTGTGATTCTCCCATGAGTTCATGTCTATTCCAAAGGCCTTTTTCCAATAGGTTTTGCACTGCATAAACTATATTCTACTTTTTTTTTTTTTTTTACACCAGCAACAAATATTTACACATTACAAAATGGGAGATCTCCAACCTCAGTGATTTCAATCTCTTGAAAAAGGATTTATGATGTTTATTTAAATGTTATATTACTTGCTTTCTTATCCAAATCAGAGGTGCAGGCCACCAATAAAAGCTGTCTCCCAGGTTTTGTGTCTTGAGAGACTCCAGAGCCAAACTCATTTTCTAAGATTTGAGACAAAGTTGTCACAGATGTTTTTTTACTGTTCCCAGAATTACATATTACTTTCCAATTATATCAGGGATTCTGTTTATTTGAAGACTGTGTGAAGTTACTGTTTTGTGTCCACTTCCTTTAACATGACTAGGATCCATTTTCCCACCAAAAGACCTCTGATTAAAATACTATAGAGAAAACTGATAGGATAAACATACAATATACTATAGTTTAAGTAAAAAAAAAAAAAAAGGGGGTATATGGTTAAATACAGAAGGACAATATCATATGTTCTGAAAGAGAAGAAAGAGAAAATACGCTTTCTTAAAATAGGAGCCCTTCTAGGGGATTTGCTAATGAAGGACAGACATGTGCTAGACTGTCTTCTAGATAGAGGATTTTATTTTTTTACGTTAAAAATTGTGGTAAAGTATATATAACATAAGGCTTCCCTGGTGGTGCAGAGGTTAAATAAATTTTGCCATATAACCATTTTCAGTCACATAATCCAGTGGCATTAATCACATTGACAGTATTGTGAAGCCACATTGTCTGGGTAACTTTTGGTAATTATGTGCTTCCTCTTCAGTGTGTTATTTCTGCAGAGTCATTTTGATAAGTTTCATTTTTCTAGGAGGAATCTGTTTCCTGTGAGTTTTGAGCTTGATTGGCATACATTTATTCACAATGTCTTATATGTTTAATCTCTGCAGCATCTCTAACTGTGTTCTTTTGGCTTTTTAATTTTATTTTAGCCTTCTTTTTTATGAATTATCTTGTATAACTTTTTCATGTTTTCAAAGAATCACCTTTCTGCTTGATTGATGCTCTCTTTTTCCCTAGTTCATCATATGATTCTTTCCTTCAACTTTTCCTTAACTTTGAGGTTTTTCCTCTAAATTCTTAAATTGAAAAGAGATTAACATCATTATTTTTCTAACATAAATATATAAAGCTGACTTTTCCCCCCTAAAATCCACTTTAGCTACAATCTGCAAGTTTTGGTACTCACCACTGTCAATAGCCATAGTATTATGTATTTTCTAATTCCTAATTTAATTAATTAACTATATCTTTTACCCATGAGTTATTCATGAGTATAATGTTCTCTAAATTTCAAATGCTAATGGATTTTTTTATTAGATTCAGCCATGTGGAACTGCTAACATTCAATCTTTTTATAAACTATAAAGTAGCAGTTTCATATGGTTCAACATATAGTTTTCTTTTGTTATTAACATATAACTTAATTTCATTTGGTCAGACAACATTAGATTGTGAATTTTAAACCAAAGGTAACCACATTCACACTAAAGGTCCTTGTTTCTACCATTTTGTATTTTATTGGGGTTTTTTTAAATGTTATATGTACATGTGTAACCAGTAATTTTCAATAAAAGTCCTCCCTGAATACTGGAATGTTTTCTGATACGTGTTGCAGGCTGGCTTTCTGGGATGCAGACTCGGATGGAGTTTAGTTCTGGGATGTGTATTGGGGGTGCCCTTGGGGTCAACACTGTGGAATCAGGAGGGAAGAAACAGGGTAAAGCAGAGGGAAGGATCAGGCTGGATCACTGGCCAGACGACCTGAGCTCACCCCATGAGAGTTTGGAGTGATGCTGACCTTTCAGGGTTGTCCTGACACATTCAATGACCAGGCCTTTATACCTCCATCTGGATGGATCATTGCACTTAGGCTGCCCCCACAGGGGCTAGTGGTTTAAGGTTACCCACTGGCAGCACTAACAGCTGCTGGATAACAAGTCCTTGAAGGGAGGTCAGGACAGTATGTCTTCATGTTCTCCCTGGGCATGTATCACAGCTCCAGAGGTAGGTGATGAGGGTGTACTGTGGGGGAAACTCTTGATGACTGATGTTTAAGGCAAAATGATGACTCAGCGATTCTCCTCAATACCCTCTGGTCTGAGAAGGTCCATGTAGTAGAGAAATCCTCATTCTCCAGGGTCAGCCCAGTTGTCGCCTCTTCTAGGAAGTCACATTAAGATCAGTCATCATCCTAGGTAACTCAGATTTGTGTATTACTCTGAGCGCCTCTCATGTTAAACTGAACCATACTTGGTTAGTGTCCTGTTGTCACCATCTTGAGATACTTTATTTTTAAACAAGGGGCCTGTTCTTTCTGTTATGCATGTAGCCTGCCCTGAGTGTGACTGGTTACACGTGGTCTTTTTCTCATCTAGTATAGGGCACTTGAAACTGTGCCCTGTTCACTTTTTAATTATGTCTTCCAGCAGAGTATCTGTACATAGAGGGTGCTCAGCAAATGTTTGTTGAATGAATAAATGATAACCTAGAGCAAGCCTTCCTTCTCAATTTTATAATTTTGAGCTTTTAAGAGGTAGCCTGGGATAACAGAAAGCCCTGGTTTTGGAGTCAGTCACACTGATCTGTCCTTTACTACTCACTAGCAGTGTGGGTGTGGGAAAGCAGTAACCAGCCAAGGTGCCAGGACATTAGAATGGCACCATCCTTGACAAAATAGGCTCTGGACACTTACAGTCATGTAGTCTTAGTTACATGCTCGGGTAAGCATCTCAACCTCTGAATCTCAGCTTCTTTGTCTGAAAATTGAATATAGTTTCTGCTCTTGAACCATCGCTTTGGTTGGGATGATCGACGGACTAAGAGCATCCAAAGACCCAGGGTGGAATCACTGACCTTGGTTATTCTTATCACCAGAAGAGCATAACAGGATGGGTGTGGATGAAGGAGATTTGTAGATTGAAGAAAGTGTACTTGAGGAGGTCCACATCTGATGGCCTAAACCAAACTGTTCTTCCTGCACATGTAGTTAAAATGACACAAGCACACGGGGAGAAGCACAAACTCTGGAGTCAGGGACGAATACTGGCTCCTCTGGGCACTGATTTGCTATGGATTCAAGTTCTGCTACCTGGTAAATATGGGCTCTTAAGGTTGGGAACTACACAAGAGAAGACTCTATACATGGACATCACCAGATGGTCAACACCGAAATCAGATTGATTATATTCTTTGCAGCCAAAGATGGAGAAGCTCTATACAGTCAGCAAAAACAAGAGCAGGAGATGACTGTGGCTCAGATCATGAACTCCTTATTGCCAAATTCAGACTTAACTTGAAGACAGTAGGGAAAAATACTAGACCATTCAGGTATGACCTAAATCAAATCCCTTATGATTAAACAGTGGAAGTGAGAAATAGATTTAAGGGACGAGATCTGATAGAGAGAGTGCCTGATGAACTATGGAATGAGGTTCGTGACATTGTACAGGAAATGGGGATCAAGACCATCCCCATGGAAAAGAAATGCAAAAAAGCAAAATGGTTGTCTGGGGAGGCCTTACAAATAGCTGTGAAAAGAAGAGAAGTGAAAAGCAAAGGAGAAAAGGAAAGATATAAGCATCTGAATGCAGAGTTCCAAAGAATAGCAAGAAGAGATAAGAAAGCCTTCTTCAGCGATCAATGCAAAGAAATAGAGGAAAACAACAGAATGGGAAAGACTAGGGATCTCTTCAAGAAAATTAGAGATACCAAAGGAACATTTCATGCAAAGATGGGCTTGATAAAGGACAGAAATGGTATGGACCTAACAGAAGCAGAAGATATTAAGAAGAGATGGCAAGAATACACAGAAGAACTGTACAAAAAAATCTTCATGACCCAGATAATCACGATGGTGTGATCACTGGCCTAGAGCCAGACATCCTGGAATGTGAAGTCAAGTGGGCCTTAGAAAGCATCACTATAAACAAAGCTAGTGGAGGTGATGGAATTCCAGTTGAGCTATTCCAAATCCTGAAAGATGATGCTGTGAAAGTGCTGCACTCAATATGCCAGCAAATTTGGAAAACTCAGCAGTGGCCACAGGACTGGAAAAGGTCAGTTTTCATTCCAATCCCAAAGAAAGGCAATGCCAGAGAATGCTCACACTACCACACAGTTGCACTCATCTCACACGCTAGTAAAATAATGCTCAAAATTCTCCAAGCCAGGCTTCAGCAATATGTGAACCGTGAACTTCCTGATGTTCAAGCTGGTTTTAGAAAAGGCAGAGGAACCAGAGATCAAATTGCCAATATCTGCTGGATCATGGACAAAGCAAGAGAGTTCCAGAAAAGCATCTATTTCTGCTTTATTGACTATGCCCAAGCCTTTGACTGTGTGGATCGCAATAAACTGTGGAAAATTCTGAAAGAGATGGGAATACCAGACCACCTGATCTGCCTCTTGAGAAATTTGTATGCAGGTCAGGAAGCAGCAGTTAGAACTGGACATGGAACAACAGACTGGTTCCAAATAGGAAAAGGAGTTCATCAAGGCTGTATATTGTCACCTTGTTTATTTAACTTATATGCAGGGTACATCATAAGAAATGCTGGGATGGATGAAGCACAAGCTGGAATCAAGATTGCCGGGAGAAATATCAATAACCTCAGATATGCAGATGACACCACCCTTATGGCAGAAAGTGAAGAGGAACTCAAAAGCCTCTTGATGAAAGTGAAAGTGGAGAGTGAAAAAGTTGGCTTAAAGCTCAACGTTCAGAAAACGAAGATCATGGCATCTGGGCCCATCACTTCATGGGAAATAGATGGGGAAACAGTGGAAACAGTGTCAGACTTTATTTTTCTGGGCTCCAAAATCACTGCAGATGGTGACTGCAGCCATGAAATTAAAAGACGCTTACTCCTTGGAAGGAAAGTTATGGCCAAGCTAGATAGCATATTCAAAAGCAGAGACATTACTTTGCTAACAAAGGTTCGTCTAGTCAAGGCTATGGTTTTTCCTGTGGTCATGTATGGATGTGAGAGTTGGTCTGTGAAGAAGGCTGAGTGCCGAAGAATTGATGCTTTTGAACTGTGGTGTTGGAGAAGACTCTTGAGAGTCCCTTGGACTGCAAGGAGATCCAACCAGTCCATTCTGAAGGAGATCAGCCCTGGGATTTCTTCGGAAGGAATGATGCTAAAGCTGAAACTCCAGTACTTTGGCCACCTCATGCGAAGAGTTGACTCATTGGAAAAGACTCTGATGCTGGGAGGGATTGGGGGCAAGAGGAGAAGGGGACGACAGAGGATGAGATGGCTGGATTGCATCACTGACTCGATGGACGTGAGTCTGAGTGAACTCTGGGAGCTGGTGATGGACAGGGAGGCCTGGAGTGCTGCGATTCATGGGGTTGCAAAGAGTCAAACACGACTGAGCGACTGATCTGATCTGATCTGATCTGAAGGTTGGGAAGCCCACTGTGGTTCAGTGTCTTTGAAAGTTGAGGTGGGGATAGTATGATTCACAGAGGGCTTCTGCAAAGATTAACTGTGACAGTGATCCTCACAGTGTGGACTGTGCACTAGTGCCAGTTCATGACCTGTTTGTAACCCAGTTAGAAGTAAGTACAGGAAATTCAAAAAAGCTAGAAACTCACGAACATCTGTGTTGTGACATCCACCCTCAGGATAGGTGGGATCCTGAACACCCTGGGGACCAATGTGAGGGTTGCACAATGGGGGTAAGGGCCCATGGCTGAGCTGCACATTAGCCGTGCATAGTGGATCATTGATTAGGTAGCAATGGGCTGAAAATGTAAAGTTAGATAATCCCAGACATATAAGAAACAATGTGGGATATGTTCAGTGCTTTTGAACAATGCTGTATATGGCATTAGCTGTCAATTAGTACTACCCTTTATAGCACTATCCACTTTATTAATTGTTACCATCATATTGAACTTAAAATTAGAGCACACAGGCTTTCAAAAGGCCCTATTGTACATTATCAATATTTTCACTTCAGTTAAGTTCACTCAGTCATGTCCGATTCTTTGTGACCCCATGATCCACAGCACACCAGGCCTCCTTGTCCATCACCAGCTCCTGGAATTTACCCAAACCCATGTCCATTGAGTTGCTGATGCCATCCAACCATCTCATCCTCTGTCTTCCCCTTCTCCTCCTGTCCTCAATCTTTCCCAGCATCAGGGTCTTTTCCAATGAGTCAGCTCTTTGCATCAGGTGGCCAAAGTATTGGAGTTTCAGCTTCTACATCAGTCCTTCCAATGAACAACCAGGACTGATCTTTAGGATGGACTGGTTGGACTTCTTTGCAGTCCAAGGGACTCTCAAGAGTCTTCTCCAAGACCACACTTCAAAATCATCAATTCTTTGGCACTCAGCTTTCCTTATAGTCCAACTCTCACATCCATACATGACCATAGGAAAAACTATGCATAGCCTTGACTAGATGGACCTTTGTTTGCAAAGTGATGTCTCTGCTTTTGAATATGCTATCTAGGTTGGTCATAACTTGCCTTCCAAGGAGTAAGCATCTTTTAATTCCATGGCTGCAATCACCATCTGTAGTGATTTTGGAGCCCAGAAAAATAAAGTCTGACACTGTTTCCACTGTTTTCCCATCTATTTCCCATGAAGTGGTGGGACCAGATACCATGATCTTCGTTTTCTGAATGTTGAGCTTTAAGCCAACTTTTTCACTCTCCTCTTTCACTTTCATCAAGAGGCTCTTTAGTTCTTCTTCACTTTCTGCCATAAGGGTGGTGTCATCTGCCTATATGAGGTTCTTGATATTTCTCCAGGCAATCTTGATTCCAGCTTGAGCTTCCTCCAGCCCAGTGTTTCTCATGATGTACTCTGCATATAAGTTAAATAAGCGGGGTGACAATATACAGCCTTGACGTACTTTTTTTTTTTTTTTTTTTTTTTTTCCTATTTGGAACCAGTCTGTTGTTCCATGTCCAGTCCTAACTGTTGCTTCCTGACCTGCATACACGTTTCTCAAAAGGCAGGTCAGGTGGTCTGGTATTCCCATCTCTTTCAGAATTTTCCACAGTTTATTGTGATCCACACAGTCAAAGGCTTTGGCATAGTCAATAAAGCAGAAATAGATGATTTTCTGGAACTCTCTTGCTTTTTCAATGATCCAGAGGGTGTAGGCAATTTGATCTCTGGTTCCTCTACCTTTTCTAAAACCAGCTTGAACATCTGAAAGTTCATGGTTCATGTATTGTTGAAACCTAGCTTGGAGAATTTTGAGCATTACTTTACTAGTGTGTGAGATGAGTGCAATTGTGCAGTAGTTTGAGCATTCTTTGACATTGCCTTTCTTTTGGGTTGGAATGAAAACTGAACTTTTCCAGTCCTGTGGCCACTACTGAGTTTTCCAAATTTGGTGACATATTGAGTGCAGCACTTTCACAGCATCATCTTTTAGGATTTGATATAGCTTAGGTGGAATTCCATCACCTCAACTAGCTTTGTTCATAGTGATGCTTCCTAAGGTCCACTTGACTTCACATTCTAGGATGTCTGGCTCTAGGTGAGTGTGAGTGATCACACCATTGTGATTATAAGGGTCATGAATATCTTTTTTGTACAGTTCTTCTGTGTATTCTTGCCACCTCTTCTTAATATCTTCTGTTTCTGTTAGGTCCATACCATTTCTGTCCTTTATTGAGCCCATCTTTGCATGAAGTGTTCCCTTGGGTTCTGTAATTTCCTTGTAATATCGCTAGTCTTTCCCATTCTATTGTTTTCCTCTATTTCTTTGCATTGATCGCTGAGGAAGGCTTTCTTATCTCTCCTTGCTCTTCTTTGGAATTCTGCATTTAAATGTGTATATCTTTCCTTTTCTCCTTTCATTTTCACTTCTCTTCTTTTCACAACTATTTGCAAGGCCTCCTCAGACAGCCATTTTGCTTTTTTGCATTTCTTTTTCTTGGGGATGGTCTTGATCCCTGTCTCCTGTACAATGTCATGAACCTCCGTCCATAATTCATCAGGCACTCTGTCTATCAAATCTAGTCCCTTAAATCTATTTCTCACTTCCACTCTATAGTCATAAGTGATTTGATTTAGGTCCTATCTGAGTGGTCTCGTGGTTTTCCCCACTTTCTTCAACTTAAGTCTGAATTTAGCAATAAGGAGTTCATGATGTGAGCCACAGTCAGCTCCCAGTCTTGTTTTTGCTGACTGTATAGAGCTTCTCCATCTTTGGCTGCAAAGAATACAATCAATCTGATTTTGGTGTTGACCATCTGGTGATGTGCATGTGTTGAGTCTTCTCTTGTGTTGTTGGAAGAGGGTGTTTGTTATGACCAGTGTGTTCTCTTGGCAAAATTCTATTAGCCTTTTCCTGCTTCATTCTGTACTCCAAGGCCAAATCTGCCTGTTACTCTAGGTGTTTCTTGACTTCCTACTTTTGCATTTCAGTCCCCTATAATAAACGGACATCTTTTTTGGGTGTTAATTCTAAAAGGTCTTGTAGGCCTTCATAAAACCATTCAACTTCAACTTCTTCAGTATTACTGGTTGGGGCATAGACTTGGACTACCGTGATATTGAATGGTTTGCCTTGGAAATGAACAGAGATCATTCTGTCGATTTTTGAGATTGCATCCAAGTACTGCATTTTGGACTCTTTTGCTGACTATGATGACTACTCCATTTCTTCTAAGGGATTCCTGCCCACAGTAGTAGATATAATGGTCATTTGAGTTAAATTCACCCATTCCCATCCATCTTAGTTTGCTGATTCCTAGAATGTCGATGTTCACTCTTGCCATCTCCTGTTTGACCACTTCCAATTTGCCTTGATTCATGGACTTAACATTCCAGATTCCTCTGCAATATTGCTCTTTATAGCATTGAACCTTGTTTCTATCACAAGTCTCATCCTCAACTGGATGTTGTTTTTGCTTTGGCTCCATCCCTTCATTCTTTCTGGAGTTAATTCCCCACTAATCTCCAGTAGCATATTGGGCACCTACCGACCTGGGGAGTTCATCTTTCAGCTCCTATCTTTTTGCCTTTTTATACTGTTAATGGGGTTCTCAAGGCAAGAATACTGAAGTGGTTTGCCACTCCCTTCTCCAGTGGACCACATTCTGTCAGACCTCTCCACCATGACCCACCTGTCTTGGATGGCCCCACATGGCAAGGCTTAGTTTCATTGAGTTAGACAAGGCTGTGGTCTGCGTGATCAGATTTTTAATAGCATTAAAAAGTTAGAAATAAGTAAACTCCTGTTTAAGTTTAAAGTGTTTGTTTCAAGTCTAAAAACAATACTGTGCATGTATTTTTACCGATTCTATTCTTGAATCAACAGCATTGTCCTAAGTTTGAAGAAGGTCTCTGGAAGCACAACAGACCACTTTTAAACCTTCAGAGATTTTTAAAACACAAGGTTTTAAGTGTAAGCTATTAATTTTCCTTTAAAAGTAGAAAGAATATGGATTAACTGAGTTTTTGTTTTTTAAACCTAATGTTCTAAGGAAAGTGTTTCTTTTCTTAAAAAAACTAGAACAGCAATATGTGTTGAAAACTGGGAGAAATATATATTTATTTGAATTTAGACCTAAAAAATAACATTACTAATAGGAATCACATGCCCCAGCCCTATGAGACCTTCATCTGTACTTCAGGCCCATCTGATTTGACTTAGGAGTCAAACTGGGATGTGTGTTTTTTTTTTTTTTTTTTTAAGAAGAACCAAGGTTAAGACTTAGGCACACTAAGAATGTTCTACAAGAAGTTTACATTGGATGGTTCTGACTGAATTCACTCTTTCACTCAGCAACCATGCTCACAAGTATCCATTCCAATAGGTGGAAGCCTTGGGTATTCCAAAACAGTGTTTGATCCAAAAGCTTATCATATTTAATTCTGGAGGACATTACATGAAAAACTTTTTTTTTTTTAGGTAATTTCCCCCTTTATTTTATTTATTTATTTTATTGGAGGCTAATTACTTTGCAATATTGAATTGGTTTTGCCATACATCAACATGAATCCGCCACGGGTGTACAAGTGTTCCCCGTCCTGAACCCCTCTCCCACCTCCTTCCCCATCCCTTCCCTCTGGGTCATCCCAGTGCACCAGCCCTGAGCACCCTGTGTTATGCATTGTACTTGGACTGGCGATTCATTTCACATATGATATTATACATGTTTCAATGCCATTCTCCCAAATCATCTCACCCTCACCCTCTCCCACAGAGTCCAAAAGACTGTTCTATACATCTGTCTCTTTTGTTGTCTTGCATACAGGGTTATCATTACCATCTTTCTAAATTCCATATATATGCATTCAGTTCAGTTCAGTTCAGTCGGTCAGTCGTGTCCGACTCTTTGCGACCCCCTGAATTGCAACATGCCAGGCCTCCCTGTCCATCACCAACTCCCGGAGTTCACTCAGACTCACGTCCATCGAGTCAGTGATGTCATCCAGCCATCTCATCCTCTGTCGTCCCCTTCTCCTCCTGCCCCCAATCCCTCCCAGCATCAGAGTCTTTTCCAGTGACTCAACTCTTCGCATGAGGTGGCCAAAGTACACGAGTTTCAGCTTTAGCATCATTCCTTCCAAAGAAATCCCAGGGCTGATCTCCTTCAGAATGGACTGGTTGGATCTCCTTGCAGTTAGTATACTGTATTTGTGTTTTTCTTTCTGGCTTATTTTGCTCTGTATAATAGGAGGCTCCAGTTTTATCCACCTCATTAGAACTGATTCAAATGTATTCTTTTTTAATGGCTAAGTAATGGTCCATTGTGTATATGTACCACAGCTTTCTTATCCATTCATCTGAATTTTGCAGACTTCCCAGACAAAAAATGAGTCTCTGAAATGGAGTTTATCTCACATTAGAAATGTCATAAGTAAATAATGATAAACAGAGGACTGATGGCTTTTAAATGCTACATTTTACAACACTAAAAATTTTAAAAATCCATGAGTTTATACTGATTTTTATAAGACATAAAATAGATAATAGGAAGGGAAAGCCCTTTTTTGCAGTAGAAGGTCAATTGACAAATGTAGACAGATTGACAGAAAAGTAGCAGCCATCCTTGTCATAAATAATTCAGACAAAATTCATCATTGTCTGAATGTACAGTGAAAGTTCGGGGGTTGGAGGAGTCAGCATTTTCATGGACTCCAAGTATCTTCTCAGACTAATTCTTTAGGAAAGAATTATATTTTCAAAGTAGAAATATCTGGCAAGCACCTGGCTAAGCAAGTAACCAGAATAAATATTAATAGTGAACCTACTGACACCCTTGGCTTTTTTTCTTGTTCCTTTAAAAATTTAAGTATCATTGATTTACAATGTTGTGTTAATTTCTGCTCTACAGCAGTGATTCAGTTACACATACATACATTCTTTTAAGGTTAAATAAGCAGGGTGACAATATGCAGGTCATACTCCTTTCCCAATTTTGACCCAGGCGGTTGTTCCATGTGCAGTTCTAACTGTTGCTTCTCCACCCACATACAGGTTTCTCAGGAGACAGGTAAGGTGGTCTGGGATTCCCATCTCTTTAAGTTTTCCAGTTGGTTGTGATCTACAGAGTCCAAGGCTTTAGCATAGTCAACGAAGCAGATGTTTTTCTGAGCAGAAACCATATGGCCCGCAAAGCCTGGAAATGTACTTCCTGGTCCTTTACAGGAAAACTCTGCCCACCCTGCCCCAGAGCTCTGCTGTTCCAAGCGAGGCCTGTGGACCAGCAGCATCGGCTGGCCTGGGATTAGAACACGGAATCTTGTCTTTACCCCAGACCTACTGATTCAGAACCTCCAGATTCCAGGTAAGTCCTGCTCACAGTACAGTTTGAGAAGCGCTAGTTTACAGGCCCTGCTCTATCATCCTGTGGTTGCACCCTCCCCAGGGGCAGACAGCCAGAGAGGACCAGGGGGTGTGGCCACCTGGAGCCCCGCCCCCTCCAGGCCATCCTCTCAGCACCTGGACCCTAGAACCCCTGCTCCCAGCCCCAGTGCAGGCCTCCGTCCTGGTGCCCATGTCCCAGCCCGACAGGTGGTCAAGATACAGCTGTTTATGGGTGGGGAGAGGGTGGCCTAAGCTTGAACTTGAAGGCTGGGGGCACTCTTTCTTGAGCAGCAGATTTTTCAGCGCACAGAGAGTGTCAGAGCCAGAGATGGGAAGAGCAGGGGGAGGGCTGGGGGCTGGGGCGGCCCCTCCCTCTGTTGTCCTGCCTTCTGGCTTGGAGCTCAGTGTCTAAAACCCCAGTCCACCAGGTTTTAATAGTTATGTAGGTGTACTTGACAGGTTTGTTTGATTGATTTATAACTTTTAAATATTTAAACATATAGTATGGACTTCATTTGCACTCTTGACCCAGGGCTCACAGATATGAGTGGCAGGTCTGCTAAATGTTTCTCAGCATGTGTTCAGAGAATCCCCCTGCATCAAAACCGACTGGATTTTTGGTTAAAAATTCAAATTCCCAGGCCCCACTTGTGTAACCCTCTGGATCAGATCTCTGGGGCTGGAGCCCAGTAACCTGCATTCTGACCCCTCCCCTGGTGACTCTGATCCACAGCAGAGTTGTAGTAACACTTGTAATGAGGGAGGGGGGGATGTAGAGGGGAGCTGTCATGAGTGATGGAGGTCTCAGATCAGAGCAAGATGCTGACCACAAGCTCATACCTTTCTGCTTCTCTCATGATTCTTCTCACAACCTGGCCTGACTCCACCCCTGGGGAGTTGGCTGCAGGGAGAAGCTGCCAGAACAGGACAAGGGTGTCCTCCTGCAGACCGTAGGGCTTTCGGTGGGTGGGTGGGGTTACCCTGCAGAAGGAGGGATCCAAATCAGGGGCAATAGGAGCAAAGGGGCTGTGGGAGCCTGGAGGGACCATCCGGACCCAATGGGGGAGTCGGGCTGAAGGGCTGGGAAGATCTTTGGACAGGACAGAACTCCGGGTCCTGCCAGGACACGGGAGTAGCTAGAACAGACTGTGCGGTCCCACCTGCCTGGGCTCAGAGGCTGCATCTGTCAGTTAGGAGTCATATGATCTTGAGCAATTTCCTTAAGCTCTGTAGGCTTGTTTCCTTGTCTGTGAGATGGGGATCCTAACACCCTCTAGGCTTGTGTTACAGGTAAACATGGTAATTACGTAAAAACACACCTTTGCTATACAGGGCAGAATATACAGCAGGGCGGTAGCTGTTTACTATGAAGCTTGTCACCTTACACCTCTGCACTTCTTGATACTTAATATCATAGGCTCTTGTCATTGGCTGTTAAGACCAATTTCCTCAGACCACAGGCACAGGAAGGCTCCAGTCACAGATACGTGTCAGACCCGCACTTGGCCACTGACCTAGAGCTCCCTGAGCTTCCCTGTCCGGAGCGACTCCTGAAGTTTCTGCCGAGCTGCTCCCTGGCTTCGGTTCCCAGCATTTCCCTCCCGGCAAACCACATCTTGGGAATCCTGCTCATGGGTTTGTGATGAGCCAAGGCTGGGCTTGAATGAAACCTCCAGGGGCAACTGTACCATACTGAAAATCACCACCAGAGGGCAGCAGACTCCACGAGTCCAGGTGAGGAGCGTGGAAAGGCCATGGACTGAGGGACCAGGAAAGCCTCACAGCAGGCAAGAGGGGCCTCTAGCATTGCCAAACCCTCATTCACCCCACCTTCCACACACAGAAAGGCACGCTTCTGCTCCTGCAGAATCACCTGATCCCTGTATATTCAGTTATGTCCTCCAGGTACAGTCCTTTATATCCTCATTATGGCAAAGGCCAGTGGTTTGTAAACTTGGCTGCAAATTCAAATCACCAGGAGAACTCTATAAAATCCCAGTGCTGAGGCCTCATCTCAGCTAAATCAGAATCTCAAGGAGGGAAGGCAGGAGTCAACACTTTGTATTAACGAAACCCTACAGGTGATTCCACCCTGCAGCCAACTGAGAACCACTGCTGGAGGCAAAAGATTTCATTTCTTCCCAAATGACAAATGCTTTCATTCACATTTCTGAAAAACATGGTCCATTGAAGAAGGGAATGGCAAACCACTTCAGTATTCTTGCCTTGAGGACCCCATGAACAGTATGAAAAGGCAAAAAGATAGGACACTAAAAGAAGAATTCCCCAGATTGGTAGGTACCCAATATGCTACTGGAGAAGAACTGAGAAATAACTCCAGAAAGAATGAAGAGACAGAGCCAAACAGAAAACAATGCCCAGTTGTGGATGTGACTGGTGATGTAAGTAAAGTCTGATGTTGTAAAAAACAATATTGCATAGGAACCTGGAATGTTAGGTCCATGAATCAAGGTAAACTGGAAGTGATCAAACAGGAGACGGCAAGAGTGAACATCAACACTTTGGGATATCAGTGAACTAAAATAGACTGGAATGGGTGAATTTAATTCAGATGACCATTACTTCTACTACTGTGGGCAGGAATCCCTTATATGAAATGTAGTAGCCTTCATAGTCAACAAAAGAGTCCTAAATGCAGGTACTTGGGCACAATCTCAAAAACAACAGCAGGCTCTCGTTCCTTTCCAAGGGAAACCATTCAATATCACAGTAATCCAAGTCTATGCCCCAAGCACTAAAGCTGAAGTTAAGTGGTTCTATGAAGACCTAGAAGACCTTCTAGATCTGACACCAAAAAAGATGTCCTTTTCATCATAGGGGATTGGGATGCAAAAGTAGGAAGTCAAGAGATACCTGGAATAACAGGCAAATTTGGCCTTGGAGTACAAAAAGAAGCAGGGCAAAGGATAACAGAGTTTTTCCCAGAGAACACACTGGTTATAGCAAACACTCTCTTCAAAGCAATGCAAGAGACAACTCTACATATGGACATCATCAGATGGTCAATACTGAAATCAGATTGATTATATTCTTTTCAGCCAAAGACAAGAAGCTCCATACAGTGGGGGAAAACAAAACAAAACAAAACAAGACTGGGAGCTGACTTTGGTTCAGATCATGAACTCCTTATTGCAAAATTCAGACTTAAATTCATAAAAGTAGGGAAGACCACTATACCATTCAGGTATGACCTAAATCAAATCCCAATGACCTAATTCAAATACAGTAGAAGTAACAAATATATTCATGTGATTAGATCTGATAGACAGAGTGCCTGAAAAACTATGGATGGAAGTTCATGACATTGCACAGAAGGCCATGGTCAAAGTCACCCCCAAGGAGAAGAAATGCAAACAGACAAAATGGCTGTCTGAGGAGGCCTTACAAATAATTGTGAAAAGAAGAGGAGCTAAAGGCAAAGGAGAAAAGGAAAGATACACCCATCTGAATTCAGAGTTCCAAAGAAGAGCAAGGAGTGAAAAGAAAGCCTTCCTCAGTGATCAGTGCAAAGAAATAGAGGAAAACAATAGAATGGGGAAGACTAGCGATCTCTTCAAGAACAGTAGAGATACCAAGGGAACATTTCAAGCAAAGAGGGACACAATAAAGGACAGAAGAGTTATGGACTTAACAGAAGCAAAAGATATTAAGAAAAGGGGGCAAGAATACACAGAACTATGCAAAAAAGATCTTAATGACCTAGATAACCACAATGGTGTGATCACTCAGTTAGAGTCACACAACCTGGAATGTGATGTCAAGTGGACCTTAGGAAGCATCACTATGAACAAAACTAGTGAAGGTGATGGAATTCTAGTTGCTCTATTTCAAATCCTAAAGATGATGCTGTGAAAGTGCTGCATTCAAATGCCAGCAAATTTGGAAAGCTCAGCAGTGGCCACAGGACTGGAAAAGGTCAGTTTTCATTCCAATCCCTAAGAAAGGCAAGGCCAAAGAATACTCAAACTACCACACAATTTGCACTCATCTCACACACTAGTAAAGTAATGCTCAAAATTCCCCAAGAGAGGTTTCATCAGTACATAAACTGAGAACTTCCAGATGTTCAAGCTGGCTTTAAAAAAGGTAGGGGAATGAGATATCAAATTGCCAACATCCATTGGATCATAGAAAAAGGAGGAGAGATCCAGAAAAAACATCTACTTTGGGTTTATTGACTATGCCAACGCATTTGACTGTGTGAATCACAACAAACTGCACAGAATTCTTCAAGAGATGGGAATACCAGACACCTGACCTGCCTCTTGAGAAACCTATATACAGGTCAGAAGCAACAGTTAGAACTGGACATGAACCACAGACTTGTACCAAATTGGGAAAGGAGTACATCAAGGTTGTATATTGTCACCCTGCTTATTTATTTTATATGCAGAGTACATCATGCTAAATCCCAGGCTGGAAGAAGCACAAACTAGAATTAAGATTGTCGGGAGAAATATTAGTAACCTCAGATATGAAGGTGGTACCACGCTTATGGCAGAAAGTGAAGAACTAAAGAGCCTTTTGATGAAAGTGAAAGGAGAGTGAAAAAACTGGCTTGAAAATCAGCATTAAAAAAATGAAGATTGTGTCTTCTGGTCCCATCACTTCATGGCAAATAGATGGGGAAACAATGGAAACAGTGGCAGACTTTATTTTGGGGGGCTCCAAAATCACTGCAGATGGTGACTGCAGCCATGAAATTAAAAGACACTTGTTCCTTGGAAGAAAAGTTATGCCCTGCCTAGACAGTATATTAAAAATCAGAGACACTGCTTTACCAACAAAGGTCCATCTAGTCAAAGCTATGGTTTTTCCAGTAGTCATGTGTGGATGTGAGAGTCGGACTATAAAGAAAGCTGAGCGCTGAAGGATTGATGCTTTTGAACTGTGGTGTTAGAGAAGACTCTTGAGAGTCCCTTGGACTGCAAGGAGGTCCACCCAGTCCATCATAAAGGAAATCAGTCCTGAATATTCCTTGGAAGGACTGATGTGGAAGCTGAAACTCCAATACTTTGGCCACCTGATGTGAAGAACCAACTCATTTGAAAAGACCCTGATGCTGGGAAAGATTGAAGGCAGGAGAAGGGGTCAACAGAGGATGAGATGGCTGGATGGCATCACCGATTCTATGGACATGAGTTTGAGTAAGCTCTGGGAGTTGGGAATGGACTTGGAGGCCTGGTGTGCTGCAGTTCATGGGGTCACAAAGTGTCGGACATGACTGAGTGACTAAACTGAAAGGAGTTGATTATGTGAGGGGTTTTATTTATTTCTTGTAGTCTTTAATTTTATCTATGTCTTAGGTATATTCGTTGTGGTTAAAATTTGGTGTTTCAAAAAGAACATAATTACATGGCCCCCTTATTAGGAGGACTGAGTATTATTACTTTTCCCTCCATATCTAGTCCCAGGCCTGCCCTAGTAGGTGCTGAGGAAGGTTGGATTTTAACTACTCAGTGAAAAACCCTGATGGGGCATGTAAGGAGTTGGGAAAGGACTCCTTTAGGACAGAAGGCAGTGTCCGCAGGAGGAAGTGGGAGTGACTCTAGTCTGTCCAGAGGGACAGGCCTCCACCAGCTGAGTCCTGCCTCTTCTCCTGCTTCATCTCCAGACTTTCTCTCACTCTAGCCTGAGCTCCAACGTGTCTTAACTGTTTTAGTTTCTCAAATCCACTAACCTCTCCTTTGCTCTGGACTTTTGGGTTCATCCTTTTCTGCCAGGGAACCCCCACCCCCACCCCCCCCCGCATCTTTTATTGACTGACTCTTACTCATCTCTCAGGTCACAAGTGAGACATGGCTCTACCCAGCAGGACTCTTTCTCCCTGAAATGAACCCCCCTCTTCCCTATCCCCCTCCTCTCCTGACTCCCCTGTGTTGGCTCCTTTCTCCTCTCCTTCAGCCTGGAAGAGTGGCAGCTGTGTCTCCTCCAGGGACCCCAGCACCTGTCTGGGAGCTTGGGCACAGGAGGGCTCAGTATTCAGTGGCTGACTTTGAAAGCACCCAGGCGGTAGGTGAACAACTTTCCAAGTCTCAAATGTGTCCACTTGCTTCTCTTTTCCCCTTGGACTTAGGACTTAGTGGCTAATAAACTTCAGGTGTTTGGGGGAGGGTAAGGACACATGCATTATTTAAATAGAAGACAGTTGGTGAGAGAAGGGAGAAAAGAACCGGGAACTTCAGGAAGAGCATGGCCAAGAGCCAGTTGCTGTGATTCGCACAAAGCCTGTCCTGTGTGTGTGAAAGAGGCTCCCAGGATGAAGATGCCATGGAGGTGTTCCCTGAGGGCTCACTCTGGCTGGTTCTCTGATAGGCTGAGGCTCTGAGGTCAAGGCTTTGAATGGAAATTCAACTCGAGGGAAACATGTGTTGTGTCTCTGTATAAATGGTTGCTACCCTAGCACCCCCAAACAAGCTGCTTAAATAGGGATGTCACACATTTTACAGTGTCCAAATCTCTCATCCACTCCCACGGAAGGAAGGACTGGTTATCCCTGAGTCCTACCCTTCAACCTCTGAGAACTCTTCACTCCCTTTCCCCAGAAGAACAGGGCTGAGGGTAGGAGAAGGCTTGTCGTGTCTCTATCCCCAGCCCCCTGACTGTTGAGTCAGCCCGTGACTGAGAGGTGGGGAGGAGGTGAGATGAATGAGTGTCCTCTGGTCCCACAGCCAGTGCTCCCCGCCCTGCCCCCAGCACCTCCACCCTTCCATTTCCTCTGCCCTTGGACTTGCCCTTGGATTTCCTCTCATATTCATGCAAGGTTTCCCAGAGTTCTATCTCAGAGCTGAAATCTTTCTTAAACCATCTTCTTTGTTGTTTAAAAGCTTATTCCTTGATAGTTGAGTGACTTCACTCAGGAGGACAAGGGGAGAACCTGGGAGTATGGAAAAGGCAGGAGGGTCTGAGGTGTTGATTAGTTTCTTATCTCACTTTTAAACGAGGGTGTGGGGCACTTAACACACAGCAAAGGCAAACATCACAGCATTTTCACCAGAACCAGATCCCCTACAACTGTGACAGGGAGGAAAATTACCTTTGTTGGCCCCTGACCTCCATGTCACCAGCAGCCCCTCCCAATATACTCCAGGTCTTTGGTCTGTTCTTATCTCTCCTCAAAGTGAAAGTAAAAGTATTAGTCACTCAGTCATGTCCTATTCTTTGTGACCCCATGGACTGTAGCCTGCCAGGCTTCTCTGTCCATGGATTCTCCAGGAAAGAATACTGGAGTGGGTAGTCATTACCTTTTCCAAGGGATCCTCCCAATCCCAGGGATGAAACCCAGGTCTCCCACATTGCAGGCAGATTCTTAACCATCTGAAACACAGGGAAACCCTCAAACTCATGTTTATTATCTGATTCCATTTGTTGGGTGGACAATTATCTCATGAGCTTATTGCATAATAATGACAAAAGAAAAGCAGTGGTATCAAGATAAGACTTAAGCTCTTTATCCAGTGTTTCAAAGGGAAGAAATAAATCATTCCAGAAACTGCCCTCATGTAAAATTCCAAAGAAAAAGTGAAATAAAGTGAAAGTGGCTCAGTCATGTCTCGCTCTTTGAGACTCCATGGATATAGTCCATTGAATTCTCTAGGCCAGAGGACTGGAGTGGGTAGCCTTTCCCTTCTCCAGGGGATCTTCCCAACCCAGGATTGAACCCAGGTCTCCCGCATTGCAGGTGGCTTCTTTACCAACTGAGCCACCAGGGAAGCCCAAGTGCAGTATTAAACCAATGGCTTGTGATGATTTAGAAAAGGAAGCAGTCATAATTGGAACAAGCTCTTGGGTTCAATAAATAAAGGATTGTAATGCTGAATTAAATGCATATGCTTATAAAGGCTGATGGATCTGAAGAAAACTGTAGTGAAATCCTAGCATTAAGATTTTAGCAGACAGCTGTCAGTTTCTTAAGATGTTCTTGAGATATAGTAATGAGTATGAGTATATATATCCATCAGTTCCGTTCAGTTCATTCATTCAGTCGTGTCCAACTTTTTGCGACCCTATGAATCGCAGCACGCCAGGGCTCCCTATCCATCATCAACTCCCAGAGTTTACTCAGACTCACGTCCATTGAGTCAGTGATGCCATCTAATCAGCCATCTAATCCTCTGTTGTCCCCTTATCTTTCTGCCCCCAATCCCTCCCAACATCAGAGTCTTTTCCAATGAGTCATCTTTGCATGAGGTGGCCAAAGTACTGGAGTTTCAGCCTTAGCAAAATTCCTTTCAAAGAAATCCCAGGGATGATCTCCTTCAGAATGTACTGGTTGGATCTCCTTGCAGTCCAAGGAACTCTCAAGAGTCTTCTCCAACACCACAGTTCAAAAGCATCAATTCTTCTGCACTCAGCTTTCTTCACAGTCCACCTCTCACATCCATACATGACCACTGGAAAAACCATAGCCTTAACTAGATGGACCTTTGTTGGCAAAGTAATGTCTCTGCTTTTCAATATGCTATCTAGGTTGTTCATAACTTTTCTTGCAAGGAGTAAGTGTCTTTTAATTTCATGGCTGCGTTCACCATCTACAGTGATTTTGGAGCCCCCAAAATAAAGTCTGATACTGTTTTCACTATTTCCCCATCTATTTCCCATGAAGTGATGGGACCAGATGTCATGATCTTCGTTTTCTGAATGTTGAGCTTTAAGCCAACTTTTTCACTCTCCTCTTTCATTTTCGTCAAGAGGCTTTGTAGTTCTTCTTCACCTTCTGCCATAAGGGTGGTGTCATCTGCATATCTGAGGTCATTGATGTTTCTCCTGGCAATCTGATTCCAGCTTGTGCTTCTTCCAGCCCAGCGTTTCTCATGATGTACCCTGCATGGAAGTTAAATAAGCAGGGTGACAATATACAGCCTTGATGCACTCCTTTTCCTATTTGGAACCAGTCTGTTGTTCCATGTCCTGTTCTAACTGTTGCTTCCTGACCTGCATACAGGTTTCTCAAGAGGCAGGTCAGGTGGTCTGGTATTCCCATCTTTTTCAGAGTTTCCCACAGTTTATTGTGATCCACACAGTCAAAGGCTTTGGCATAGTCAATAAAGCAGAAATAGATGTTTTTCTGGAACTCTCTTGCTTTTTTGATGATCCAGCAGATGTTGGCAATTTGATCTCTGGTTCCTCTGCCTTTCCTAAAACCAGCTTGAACATCTGGAAATTCACAGTTCACATATTGCTGAAGCCTGGCTTGGACAATTTTGAGCATTACTTTACTAGCATGTGCGATGAGCGCAATTGTGTGGTAGTTTGAGCATTCTTTGGCATTGCCTTTCCTTGGGATTGGAATGAAAACTGACCTTTTCCAGTCCTGTGGCCACTGCTGAGTTTTCCAAACTTGCTGGCATATTGAGAGCAGCATTTTCACAGCATCATCTTTCAGGATTTGAAAGACCTCAACTGGATTTCCATAACCTCCACCAGCTTTGTTCGTAGTGATGCTTCCTTAGGCCCACTTGACTTCACATTCCAGGATGTCTGGCTCTAGGTCAGTGATCACACCATCGTGATTATCTTGGTCATGAAGATCTTTTTTGTACAGTTCTTCTGTGTATTCCTGCCACCTCTTCTTAATATCTTCTGCTTCTGTTAGGTCCATTCTATTTCTGTCCTTTATCAAGCCCATCTTTGCATGAAATGTTCCCTTGGTATTTCTAATTTTCTTGAAGAGATCTCTAGTCTTTCCCATTCTGTTGTTTTCCTCTATTTCTTTGCATTGATCGCTGAGGAATGCTTTCTTATCTCTTCTTGCTATTCTTTGGAACTCTGCATTCAGATGCTTATATGTTTGCTTTACTCCTTTGCTTTTCACTTCTCTTCTTTTCACAGCTATTTGTAAGGCCTACTCAGACAGCCATTTTGCTTTTTTGCATTTCTTTTCCATGGGGATGGTCTAGATCCCTGTCTTCTGTACATGTCACGAACTTCATTCCATAGTTCATCAGGCACTCTATCAGATCTAGTCCCTTAAATCTATTTCTCACTTCCACTGTATAATCTTAAGGGATTTGATTTAGGTCATACCTGAATGGTCTAGTGGTTTTCCCTACTTTCTTCAATTTAATTCTGAATTTGGCAATAAGGAGTTCATGATCTGAGCCATAGTCAGCTCCTGGTCTTGTTTTTGTTGACTGTATAGAGCTTCTCCATCTTTTGTTGCAAAGAATATAATCAATCTGATTTCAGTGTTGACCCTCTGGTGATATCCATGTGTAGAATCTTCTCTTGTGTTGTTGGAAGAGGGTGTTTGCTATGACCAGTGCATTTTCTTGGCAAAACGCTATTAGTCTTTACCCTGCTTCATTCCGTATTCCAAGGCCAAATTTTGCCTGTTACTCCAGGTGTTTCTTGACTTCCTACTTTTGCATTCCAGTCCCCTATAATGAAAAGGACATCTTTTTTGGGTGTTAGTTCTAAAAGGTCTTGTAGGTCTTCATAGAACCGTTCAACTTCAGCTTCTTTAGCGTTACTGGTTGGGGCATAGACTTGGATTACTGTGATATTGAATAGTTTGCCTTGGAAACGGATAGAGATCATTCTGTCGTTTTTGAGATTGCATCCATGTACTGCATTATGGACTCTTGTTGACCATGATGGCTACTCCATTTCTTCTAAGGGATTCCTGCCTGCAGTAGTAGATATAATGTTCATCTGAGTTAAATTCACCCATTTCAGTCCATTTGAGTTCGCTGATTCCTAAAATGTCAACATTCACTCTTGCCATCTCCTGTTTGACCACTTCCAATTTTCCTTGATTCATGGACCTGACATTCCAGTTTCCTATTATTGCTCTTTACAGCACTGGACCTTGCTTCTATCACCAGTCACATCCACAGCTGGGTATTGTTTTTGCTTTGGCTCCATACCTTCATTCTTTTTGGAGTTATTTCTCCACTGATCTCCAGTAGCATATTGGGCACCTACTGACCTGGGGAGTTCCTCTTTCAGTATCCTATCATTTTGCCTTTTCATACTGTTCATGGGGTTCTCAAGGCAAGAATACTGAAGAAGTTTGCCATTCCCTTCTCCAGTGGACTACATTCTGTCAGCCCTCTCCACCACCACCTGCCTGTCTTGGGTGGCCCCACAGGCATGGCTTAGTTTCATTGAGTTAGACAAGGCTGTGGTCCTAGTGTGATTAGATTGACTAGTTTTCTGTGATTATGGTTTCAGTGTGTCTGCCCTCTGATGCCCTCTTGCAATACCTACTGTCTTACTTGGGTTTCTCTTACCTTGGACGAAAGGTATCTCCTCACCACCACCCCTCCTGATCTTGAACGTGGAATAGCTCCCCTAGGACCTCCTGTGCCCTTGGAGCCCCTGCTCCTTGGATGTGGGGTAGCTCCTCTCGGCCGTCGCCCCTGAGCTTGGACTTGGTAGCTCCTCTTGGCTGTTCCTGCAGTCACAGCCTGGCAGTCTCAGCCACTGCCCCTGACCTCGGACGTGGGGTAACTCCTCTTGGCCACCACTCCTCAGGCATGGGGTCCTCCCGGCTTCTGCCCCTGACCTTGGACGTGGGGTTGCTCCTCTCGGCCACCACCCCTGACCTCGGACATGTGGTAGCTCTTCTCAGCTGTGCTATGTGCGCCTTCGCAGCTGCCCGCGCTACATACATATATTGATGTTAAGGTGATTAGCAAAGGGATATGGTACTGTGTTTATCTTTCTCAAGTGTTTAGCTCTTATAAATGTGTACTGGAGTATCAGTTGGTAAAATTATATGTATCTTGGAGTC
The DNA here is from genome assembly GCF_027580195.1 of Bos mutus. NCBI lineage: Eukaryota > Metazoa > Chordata > Mammalia > Artiodactyla > Bovidae > Bos > Bos mutus. The sequence continues at coordinate 202,743 of NW_027219749.1, forward strand.
GTGCTAAATACTGGTGGCACTGCGGCAAAAGAGGAGAGTTTGATGAAATGAGATAGACAACATGAATAATTGTTGAAGCTTGTTTCATGGAAGTTCATTGTGCTATTCTACTTTTGGACATTTTTGAAATTTTCCATAATAAAAAGTTCAAACACCTACTTCCCATGATAGGATATGAACAGATAAGAACTAAGGACAGGGTCTTTGATCAGGTGAATTCCTAGTGTTTTAGGGTTGGGAACTCACCATTCCTCATGATAGTTCCTTAACAGGTGGGCACAGTATAGAGAATTATTATTCATGATGTAAAAAGAAACCTGTAGGTGGGTCAAAAAGCAATAGTTAGAACCAGATGTGGAACTAATTAGTTCAAAGTTGGCAAAGGAGTACAGCAAGGCTGTATATTGTCACCCTGCTTATTTATCTTCTATGCAGAATACATCATGTGAAATGCCTGGCTGGATGGATCACAAGTTGGAATCAAGGTTTCCAACAGAAGTATCAACAACCTCAGGTATGTGGATGATACAACTCTAAGAGCAGAAAGTGAAGAGGAAATAAAGAGCCTCTTGATTGAAAGAGTAGAGTGAAAAAGCTGGCTTGAAACTCAACATGAAATAAAACTAAAATTATGGTATATGATCCCATCACTTCATGGCAAATAGAAAAGGAAAAAGTGAAAGCAGTAACAGATTTTCTTTTCTTGGGCTCCAAAATCAATGCAGACAGTGACTGCAGTTATGAAATTAAAATACATTTACTCCTTGGTAGAAAAGGTGTCACAAAGCTAGATAGTGTATTAAAAAGCAGACATTACATTGCCAACAAAGGTGCATACAGTCAAAGCTCTGGGTTTTCCCATAGTCGTGTATCTATGTGAGAGTTGGAGCATAAAGAAGGCTGAGGGCCAAAGAACTGATGCTTTCAAATTATGGTCTGAGGAAGAATCTTGAGAGTCACTTGGATAGCAAGGATATCAAGCCAGTCAATCCTAAAGGAAATCAACCCTGTATATTCATTGGAAGGATTGTTCCTGGCCAATACTTTGGCCACCTGATGTGAAGAGCTGTCTTATTGGAAAAGACCCTGATGCTGGGAAAGACTGAAGGCAAAAGGAGAAGGGGGTGGTAGGGGATGAGATGGTTAAATAGCTTCACTGACTAAATGTATATGAATTTGAGCAAACTCCAGGAGACAGTGGAGGACAGAGGAGTCTGGTGTGCTACAGTCCATGAGGTCACAAAGAGTTGGACATGACTAAGTGACTGAATAAGAACAAGAAAAACCAAGGGAATGAGGATACAACTATATTTTAAAAGAACATGGTTGCATCTGCAGACAGATGTTCTAAGGTTTGCTACCAGTTCCTCAGCAAGTTCATTCCAGAGCACTCTCTCCATTGCCCTCACATCTCAGTTTGCTCTCCAGACCTTTACACTACCCTCATTCAAAAATAAGCCTGGGACGAGTTCCCTGGTGGTACAGTGAATAAGAATTCACATGCCAATGCAGGGGACACAGGTTCGATCCTGTGGAACATCCAACCCTGTGTGCCCCAACTATTGAGTGCCCATGCTGCAGCTACTGAAGCCTGCATGCCTAGAGCCTGTGCTCCACAACAGGGGAAATCACCACAACGAGAAGCTCACACACCACAATGAAGAGTAGCCCCTGCTCTCCTCAACCAAAGAAAGACGCATAAAAGCAACAAAGACCAAAAGACCAGCACAGCCAAAAATAAGTAAACAAACAATCCTGGGAATAACCAACCTTATTTCTTTCTCTCTCTTTTTGGTTTTTAATGTCACACTGTGTGGCAGATAGGACCTTAGTTCCCTGACCAGGGAAAATAAGATTAAACCTGTACCTCCTGCATTGGGAGCATATAGTCTTATTAACAACTGGGTCACCAGGGAAGTCCCTTTTGTTGTTTTTTAACTTTTGGGGGTTTTTGCCCTGCCTTGCTGATTTTCAATCAGTTCCTTGATCAAACTTTGGCCCTACATGAGCAATCAATTCCTTGATCAGACTTTGACACTATATGAGTGTTGCATCAACAAACTACAACAGGGTGAAAGAGAAATTTACATTCCACATACTAACCTTTTGCCACCCAACTATGAGTATCCCCAACACAAGACCAGACTCTTTCTTCAGAGCAGGTGGAATGCTGAAGGATGGAAGCAGAGAGAGGATTGAGAACTGGATCATCGTGATGGGTCTGTCCCCCCAAGTACTGCTGAGTTCATCTCCTGGTCTCTGCAGTCCCATCTGCTCATCTCAGGTCCACCTCCACCACTCAAGCCCGGTGAGGAGTATTTCTCTCCCAGAAGACAGAGGAAACCCTGCATTCACTCCAGCCCAGTGTTTCTCAACCAGGAACTGGTTTCCCAGAGGATATCTCTCTCTGTCTGGGCACATTTTTGGTTGTCACGACTGAGGGATAGGTGACTACTGCATCCAGTGGATAGAGGTTGGGGACGCTGTGACACACCCTGCAATGTACAGGTCCCCTCACCAAGAAAGACTTGTCTGGCCCAAATGTCAACCCTGCTAAGGTTAAGAAAGTCTGCTCCAGTCCCTCTGTAAAACCTGAAATGCATAACCATGTTCTTTCTTTAAAGAGAACATCAGATGTCACCCCATTATTTAAAAATTTTCAACAGTTTCCCACTCTTGGTACAAAGATTAAAAACAAAGAAAAAACTCCTTAGCTCCTTTAACTTGCATGACCTGACACTCACCTCCCTTCTTTTCTTATATTACTTGCACTAACCAACCTAACCTTATTCCTGTTTTTCTAGAAACTGTCAAACTTCCTCCTACCTCATAGGCACATGTTATTCTCTCTTATAAGTCAATTTCCACCCTCTCACTAGCCTCTCCCCCTTTTCCCTGCTCACTGCTGCCTTCTAATCATTTAGGAGACCTCAGCTTGGAGGTGACTCCATCACAGACTCCCTCCCTGACCACTGAGCTGTCAGCAGCCTGAGATGAGAGGCCACGTGGGGAGAGAAACCAGGCCACCCCAGGACCTCCGGCCATCCCAGATCAGCCCACAGTGGAAGTGAGGCCCATCTGGACACTCAGGGCCAGCGGTGCCCCCGGCTGTGTGCAGGCCTGTGAGTGAGCCCAGGAGGCCAGCAATAGCCTTGCCTCATCAGCCCTCATAGCTGTACTGAGTAATGAATAAGGGATCACAGCTTTAGGCTACTGATGTCTCAGGTGGTTGATGTAGTGACAGACAGCAGATTCATTCTCCCTGGTGTTCCTGACTATACAGTAAGGAGAACTCCCTGCTACTGTGGGGAATTCCCCCCTCACCTCCTGCTCTATCCCCTTCCAAGGACTGCTGATACTGTGTGGAATTCTCCCCTTACCTCCTGCTCTGTTGTGTTCACTGGACTGTTCTCAGGACCTGAGTTTCTGAGTCACAGTCCACTTGACAGGATGTCCACTTGACAGGATGACACTCTCTCCGCAGTAGATCAGTGAGTGGAAGTGGGGAGACTGTTCCCCTTTCCCATGTCACCATCCTGTCCCATCAGCCTCCCTGGAACTGCAGTCCTGCACTGGGCAGGAATTGTCTCAGTTAACTCAACAACCAGAATACATTTAAAATATCTACTTCAGTAAGCAGGGAAATAGCTAAAGTTTTTCCAATAGTCTTTCCCCATATTCTAAAGGGAAAATCACTTAAAGAACTGAGCCTTTAGGCTTCCCTTGTGGCTCAGATGGTAGAGAATCTGCCTGCTATGTGGGAGACCCAGGTTTGACCCCTGAGTTGGGGAAGCTCCCCTGGAAAAGGAAATGGCAACCCACTCCAGTATTCTTGTCTGGAAAATCCCACAGACAGAGGAGTTTGGCAGGCTACAGTACGCGGGGTCACAAAGTTGGACAGGACTGAACAACTACACATTCTTTCTTTTGGGGAAAATCCCCAGGGCAACACCATCCCTCTTGAACTTTTTTTTTTTTTTTTTTTTTTTTTTAATTGAGGGCCCCTTTCTGCTCTCTTCACATGAATCTGTACCTGCCTCCTGAAGGAGATACATCCTCATAGGAAAATCTCATCCTTATGAAGGTCTCATCACTTGAGTCAGGCTCCATTCCCTGGCTAGTCACCAAATCTCGAGTTTAAATCCTCAGATTAGCATGACAGGGTATTTCCTGGGGCTCAGGTCAGGAAGAGTGGGAAAGTCTGAAGGAGAAAACTGTCTGAGGCTCTTGGCTTCTGGGTCTAGTGTGAGCCTGGGTCTCCCAGACAACGGATTTCCCTCAAGAATCCCACTCTGAGAGGTTCCCGAGTTTCTGGTTCTTTATGTCTTTAACCTAATAGGACTGGAAGGTCTATAAGTATCACCTGGCTTCTATCAGGAGGGGAGGCACGTTTCCAAGAGTAAACATCACTTTTAAAGGGAATGATGCAGACTACATGGGTATTAAGTAATAGTTTTCTAAACTAGTCTGCTGCTTCTCCTTTATCTAGGTTTCTTGGAGAATCACATTCTGTTATTGGGCAGAAGAGGGTTGGATTTCTTCCTAGTCTGTTACCCACCCTCCCACGTCAGACCCCAAGAAGTGTCCTTTGCCAGGTTTGGCTTGTTCCAATAGAACTTGCTCTGGAGCACATGCTCTCCCCTAAAAGCCCTCCACGGGGCTGCTGCTTGTGGCTCATGTGAGCGGAGAGGGTTGCGGTTCTCGCTGGGTGGGCTCAGCTGTGTAGCTGTGCGCCCAGATCACAGGGCCAGGTGCATCATTTCTGTACACGGCCCCCTGGCCGCCATCTTCAATTACAGCACCCTAAGCAGCATCTTTCCACATGGCCCTCGGAGCTGAGGTGTCAGCGCAGCCATTTCTTCCCAGGAAGCTGGTCTAAGTGGCTGGGAATGTGAGGCCTCTGCAGGAGGTGACCTGTGAGCAAGTGAAAGTCAACTCAGCACAAAGGGAAAGAAAAAAGGTTAAATTTTTATTTTGTGACCCAGATTCTACTTTTTGTTGTTTAGTTGCTCAGTCGTGTCCAACTCTTTTGTGAGCCCATAAACTGTAGCCTACCATGCTCCTCTGTCCTTGGGATTTCCTGGGCAAGAATACTGGAGTGGTTTGTCATTTCCTTCTTCAGTATATCTTCCTGAACAGGGATCAAACCCGTATATCCTGTGTCTCCTGCATTGGTAGGCAGGTACTTTACCACTGAGCCACCTGGGAAGACCCAGAGTCTACTTTTACACCAGGGAATTGATGGGCTTTTCTAGTGACTGCTTTATCAGCGCCCAGCCTCCTGGAATATTAAGGGCACTGCCTCACCTTTAATGACTGCTTCCTTTGTTTCCTGTGGTGATCACCCTGATGAAAAGAAAGAAATCAATTTGTTTCCTAAACCTGAAGAAAGGTAGTCATATAATCAATTTTGTTTGTTTTGTAGGTTTCTTACCCATAAAGTAACTCCCTCTTGGCAGGGGCTTGATGTTGCTCCTGAAATGAGTGGAAGTCCTTGGTGTCCATCAGTTGAGGAAGACAACTGAGTATTGTTTAAATAGGGAAGGGAAGGGCCTAGGCATCAGGGTGCAAGAGAACCAGGTCTGAGCTCCTGAGAAAAGGGCTAAGATGGCCCCTTCACTATGGAAACAGTGTATCTATGCTCACAGCCTTGTCTAACTCAATGAAACTATCAGCCATGCAGTGTAGGGACACCCAAGACAGATGGGTCATGCTGGAGAGTTCTGACAAAATGTGGTCCACTGGAGAAGGGAATGGCAAACCACTTCAGTATTCTTGCTTTGAATTCATGAGCCCCATTTACAGTATGAAAAGGCAAAAAAGATAAGACACTGAAAGTTGAACTCCCCAGATCCGTAGGTGCCCAATATGCTACTGGAGATCAGTGGAGAAATAACTCCAGAAAGAATGAAGAGATGGAGCCAAAGCAAAAACAACACCCAGTTGTTGATGTGACTGGTGATGGAAGCAAAGTCTGATGCTGTAAAGAGCAATATTACATAGGATCCTGGAATGTTAAGTCTGCAAATCAAGGCAAATTGGAAGTGGTCAAACAGGAGATGGCAAGAATGAATGTCAACATGTTAGGAATGAACAAACTAATATGGACTGCAATGGGTGAATTTAACCTAGATGACCATTATATCTACTACTGTGGGCAAGAATCCCTTAGAGGAAATGCAGTAGCCATCATAGTCAACAAAAGAGTCGGAGATGAAGTGCTTGGATGCAATCTCAAAAACAACAGAGTGATCTCTGTTCATTTCCAAGGCAAACCATTCAATATCACTGTAATCCAAGCTTATGCCCTGGCCAGTAATGCTGAAGAAGCTGAAGTTGAACAGTTCTAGGAAAACCTGCAAGACTTTCTAGAACTAACACCAAAAAAAAGATGTCATTTTCATTTTAGGGTACAGAAATGCAAAAGTAGGAAGTCAAGAAACACCTGGAGTTACAGGCAAATTTGGCCTTGGAATACAGAATGAAGCAGGGCAAATGCTAATAGAGTTTTGCCAAGAAAACACACTGGCCATAGCAAACACCCTCTTCCAATAAAACAGGAGAAGACTGTACACATGGACATCACCAGATGGTCAGCATCAAAATCAGATTGATTCTATTCTTTGCAACCAAAGATGGAGAAGCATTATACAGTGAGCAAAAACAAGACCGGGAGCTGACTATGGCTTAGATCATGGACTCCTTATTTGAAAATTCAGTCTTAAATTGAAGAAAGTAGGGAAAACCAGTAGACCTTTGAGGTATGACCTAAATCATATCCCTTACGATTATTCAGTGGAAGTGAGAAATAGATTTAAGGGACTAGATCTGATAGACAGAGTGCTGGATGAACTATGGATGGAGGTTCGTGAAATTGTACACGAGACAGGGTTCAAGACCATCGCCAAGAAAAAAGAAGTGCAAATATGTAAAATGGCTGTCTGAGGAGGCTGTACAAATATCTGTGAAATGAAGAGAAGTGAAAAGCAAAGGTGAAAAGGATTTTCATTTGAATGCAGAGTCCCAAAGAATAGCAAAGAGAGATAAGAAAGCCTTGTTAGTGATCAATGCAAAGAAATACAGGAAAACAGTAAAATGGGAAAGACTAGAGATCTTTTCAAGAAAATTTGAGATACCAAGGGAACATTTCATACAAAGATGGGTACCATAAAGGACAGAAATGGAAGGACCTAACAGAAGCAGAGGACATTAAGAAGAGGTGGCAAGAATACACAGAGGAACTGTACAAAAAAGCTCTTCACAACCCAGATAATCACGATGGTGTGATCACTCACCTAGAGCCAGACATCCTGGAATGTGAAGTCAAGTGGGCCTTAGGAAGCATCACTATGAATGAAGCTAGTGGAGGTGATGGAATTCCAGTTGAGCTATTTCAAATCCTAAAAGATGATGCTGTGAAAATGCTGCACTCAACATGCCAGCAAATATAGAAAACTCAGCAGTGGCCACAGGACTGGAAAAGGTCAGTTTTCATTCTAATCCCAAAGAAAGGCAATGCCAAAGAATGCTCAAACCACTGCACAACTGCAATCATCTCATACACTGGTAAATTAATGTTCAAAATTCTCCAATCCAGGCTTCAGCAATACGTGAACTGTGAACTTCCAGATGTTCAAGCTGGTTTTAGAAAAGGCAGAGGAACCAGAGATCAAATTGCCAACATCTGTTGGATCATCAAAAAAGCAAGAGAGAGTTCCAGAAAAACATCTCTATCTGCTTTATTGACTATGCCAAAGCCTTTGACTGTGTGGATCACAGTAAACAGTGGGAAACTCTGAAAGAGACGGGAATACCAGACCAACTGACATGCCTCTTGAGAAACCTGTATGCAGGTCAGGAAGCAACAGTTAGAACTGGACATGGAACAACAGACTGGTTCCAAATAGGAAAAGGAGTGCATCAAGGCTGTATATTGTCACCCTGCTTATTTAACTCATATGCAGAGTGCATCATTAGAAATGATGGGCTGGAAGAAGCACAAGCTGGAATTAAGCTTTCCGGGAGAAATATCAATAACCTCAGATATGCAGATGACACCACCCTTATGGCAGAAAGTGAAGAAGAATTAAAGAGCCTCTTGATGAAAGTGAAAGAAGAGAGTGAAAAAGTTGGCTTAAAACTCAACATTCAGAAAACTAAGATCATGGCATCCAGTCCCATCACTTCAAGGCAAATAGATGGGAAAACAGTGTCAGACTTTATTTTGGGGGGCTTCAAAATCACTGCAGATGGTGACTGTAGCCCTGAAATTAAAAGACGCTTACTCCTTGGGAAAAAATTTATGACCAACCTAGACAGCATATTAAAAATTGGAGACATTACTTTGTCCACAAAAGTCTATCTAGTCAAGGCTCTGATTTTTCCAGTAGTCATGTATGGATGTGAGAATTGGACTATAATACCAAAGAACTGAAACTTTTGAACTATGATGTTGAAGAAGACTCTAGAGAGTCCCTTGGATTGCAAGGAGATCCAACCAATCCATCCTAAAGGAAATTAGTCCTGAATATGCATTGAAAGGACTTATGTTGAAGCTGAAACTCCAATAATTTGGCCACCTGATGCGAAGAGATGACTCAATTGAAAATACCGTGATGCTGGGAAAGATTGAAGGCAGGAGGAGAAGGGGTCAACAGAGGACGCGATGGTTGTATGGCGTTACCGACTCCATGGACATGAGTTTGAGTAAACTCCGGGATTTGGTGATGGACAAGGAGGTCTGGTGTTTAACAGTCCATCTTTTAACAAAGATTCAGACATGACTGAGCAACTGAACTGAATGTTTGAGATGGGAAGGAGGGGGCAGAGTTGTTAACAGAATGAGGAGGGGGCACAGGTCAGTTCAGTTCAGTCTCTCAGTCTTGTCTTACTCTTTGCAACCCCATGAATCGCAGCACGCCAGGCCTCCCTGTCCATCATCATCTCCCGGAGTTCACTCAAACTCATGTCCATCGTGCAGGTGATGCCATCCAGCCATCTTATCCTCTGTTGTCTCCTTTTCCTCATGACCCAAATCCTTCCCAGCATCAGAGTCTTTTCTAATGAGTCAACTCTTCGCATGAGGTGGCCAAAGTACTGGAGTTTCAGCTTTAGCATCATTCCTTCCAAATAATACCCAGGGCTGATCTCCTTTAGAATGGACTGGTTGGATCTCTTTGCAGTCCAAGGAACTCTCAAGAGTCTTCTCCAACACCACAGTTCAAAAACATCAATTCTTTGATGCTCAGCTTTCTTCACAGTCCAACTCTCACATCCATACATGACCACTGGAAAAACCATAGCCTTGACTAGACGAACCTTTATTGGCAAAGTAATGTCTCTGCTTTTCAATATGCTATCTAGGTTGGTCATAACTTTCCTTCCAAGGAGTAAGTGTCTTTTAATTTCATGGCTGCAATCACCATTAGTGATTTTGGAGCCCCGCAAAATAAAGTCTGACACTGTTTCCACTGTTTCCCCATCTATTTCCCATGAAGTGATGGGACCAGATGCCATGATCTTCGTTTTCTGAATGTTGAGCTTTAAGCCAACTTTTTCACTCTCCACTTTCACTTTCATCAAGAGGCTTTGTAGTTCCTCTTCACTTTCTGCCATAAGGGTGGTGTCATCTGCATATCTGAGGTTATTGATATTTCTCCCGGCAATCTTGATTCCAGCTTGTGCTTCTTCCAGCCCAGCGTTTCTCATGATGTACTCTGCATAGAAGTTAAATAAGCAGGGTGACAATATACAGCCTTGACGTACTCCTTTTCCTATTTGGAACCAGTCTGTTGTTCCATGTCCAGTTCTAACTGTTGCTTCCTGACCTGCATACAGGTTTCTCAAGAGGCGGGTCAGGTGGCCTGGTATTCCCATCTCTTTGAGAGTTTCCCACTGTTTACTGTGATCCACACAGTCAAAGGCTTTGGCATAGTCAATAAAGCAGATAGAGATGTTTTTCTGGAACTCTTTCTTGCTTTTTTGATGATCCAACAGATGTTGGCAATTTGATCTCTGGTTCCTCTGCCTTTTCTAAAACCAGCTTGAACATCTGGAAGTTCACAGTTCACGTATTGCTGAAGCCTGGATTGGAGAATTTTGAACATTAATTTACCAGTGTATGAGATGATTGCAGTTGTGCAGTGGTTTGAGCATTCTTTGGCATTGCCTTTCTTTGGGATTAGAATGAAAACTGACCTTTTCCAGTCCTGTGGCCACTGCTGAGTTTTCTATATTTGCTGGCATGTTGAGTGCAGCATTTTCACAGCATCATCTTTTAGGATTTGAAATAGCTCAACTGGAATTCCATCACCTCCACTAGCTTCGTTCATAGTGATGCTTCCTAAGGCCCACTTGACTTCACATTCCAGGATGTCTGGCTCTAGGTGAGTGATCACACCATCGTGATTATCTGGGTTGTGAAGAGCTTTTTTGTACAGTTCCTCTGTGTATTCTTGCCACCTCTTCTTAATATCTTCTGCTTCTGTTCGGTCCATACCATTTCTGTCCTTTATGGTACCCATCTTTGTATGAAATGTTCCCTTGGTATCTCAAATTTTCTTGAAAAGATCTCTAGTCTTTCCCATTCTAATGTTTTCCTCTATTTCCTTGCATTGATGGCTGAGGGAGGCTTTCTTATCTCTCCTTGCTCTTCTTTGCAACTCGGCATTCAAATGGGTATATCTTTCCTTTTCTCCTTTGCTTTTCACTTCTCTTCATTTCACAGCTATTTGTAAGGCCTCCTGAGACAGCCATTTTTGTCTTTTTTAAAAAACTATATTTGGAGGCTAATTACTCTACAATATTGGAGTGTTTTTCTGGGTGATGGTCTTGATCCCTGTCTCCTGTACAATGTCATGAACCTCTGTTCTTAGGTCAGGCATCCTGCCTATCAGGTCTAGTCCCTTAAGTCTATTTCTCACTTCCACTGTATAATCATAAGGGATTTGATCTAGGTCATACCTGAATGATCTAGTGGTTTTCCCCACTTTCTTCAATTTACATCTGAATTGGGCAGTAAGGTGTTCATGATCTGAGCCACAGTCTGCTCCTGGGCCTGTTTTTGCCGAGTGTATAGAACTCAATTTGAAGGAAGGATGTAGCTGGTTCTCATCCACTCCCCAGTTGGAAGACACATATTTCATCTCCCTCTATGGCATTCTCTCACTCTGGCTGTAGACTCCATAAGCCTGTTTTCTCCCTCTTTCTGAATTTTTCAGACTCCAAGTGGGAAATTGGGGTTTTTTACTTCACTCATAACACAGGTTTATGGCATGGGAATCTCCTCTACAAAGCTGATAATGCTGCTGGCTTCTAGCAGGAGGTAAGGCATGAGCCATACTTGAAGGGGTTTCTATCATATCCTGTGTCCCCTCTACTTTGGGTTGGTCATCACTGGGGACAGGCCTCTCCAGCTTTCTGCCTCTCATTCCCAGACCTTTACTCGCCTCTGACTTGGGTTTTGATCTCTCTTCTGTGGAGGAAGTCTTGGTTGTCTGTTTTCTTGCCAACTGTGCTCTTTATAACCAGCTAAGGTTATACCTTAGCTATAACCTCAAGAATTCCATGTTCATTCCTTTTACACAAGCATTCACACCACAGCAAGGGACAGTCAATTTAATACTCTGGTAAAATAGTTTGCTGTAATAGTTTCTACTTACTGATTTTCTCTTCTGTGCTATGAACTGCAGTAAGCACTTTCACATCAACAATAACTCCATGAAATTGATATTACTTTTCAGTATGCAATTTACAGATGAGAAATCTCATTCAGAGAATATAATTATCAACTGGAGTTTGGAAGAGTGCCCGTTTTAGGAGGTAGCCTCCCTTATTTATCTGATAAATCTGCTGGGAACCTAAGAGTTTCCAGTTTTTGGAGGAATCAGGTAGAAAGAAAAGATATGTTTTAATTATACTTACAAAGGTCTAATTTTCCAAATTGTTTTTTTTTTTGTTGTTGTTGTTATTGTTGTTTTAAATAAATTTATTTATTTTAATTAGAGGTTAATTACTTTACAATATTGTATTGGTTTTGCCATATATCAACATGAATCTGCCACAGGTATATACGTGTTCCCTATCCTTAACCCCCTTCCTCATCCCTCCCCGTACCATCCCTCTGAGTCGTCTCAGTGCACCAGCCCCAAGCAACCAGTACCATGCATTGAACTTGGACTGGCGATTCATTTCATATATGATATTATACATGTTTCAATGCCTTTCTCCCAA